>NC_137466.1:49011256-49300853 GCF_964235325.1 Thermobia domestica | reverse complement strand
GGTGCCCCATAGATTTAAACAGTATTGTATTACAAGGAAATTATGTATGCCTATTGTAGTATAACCGTATAATTGGCGGGCGACATTCCCCCCCATTAGTTATAGGTCCCCCCCATAGATTTAAACAGTATTGTATTACAAGGAAATTATGTAGTCCTATTTGTAATATAACTGGCGGGTCCCAGTCACAGGATTATTTAGAAATTTTTGAGTCCCCACGGTTATGCCGGTTTTTTTTTATTGGTTCGATTTCTATGAAATCTCTGAACACTTACAGTGTGATTATTTATTCTCTCGTTTGTTTCTACAAACTTGAACTAAATATGGGAGCTAAAATAAGCTCTTAAAAGTATATAGGAAGTGGGAGGAAACCCCCAAGAAAACTTACGCATTTGATGTTTGTCCACCACAATTTATAAAAAATAAATCCAAACAATGTTTGTCATGAAAATGTTGAAATATTTGGTATTGAACCCGGGACCCCAAAAACCAGAGGTGAACGCTTTACCACTGAGCCACCGCGGCCCCCAGGCTTACTTAGATTTTTTAACAGTATTATATTATAGCAAAAGGAAAATCACGTAGCTATAACTGGCGGGACCCATTAATTATAGGCGATCCTAGATTTTAACAGTATTATAGCAAAAAGAGAATTATGTGTTTTACCATATACATTGACATGTGTTAAAGTTTTCCATTAGTTAATTCCTACAATTGCGGGTTTTTTTTTCTGAATAGGTAATAACATAATGATGATAATTATGTTCAACTGAAGGGTCCCCCTTAGGGATTTGTAATATAATGAACGTATGGTGGTTTACTGATAGAACAAGAATCAACTATGCCCTCACAAATTATGTTTTATTAACAGAACACAACTGCGAGAAGGGTACTTATTTAATGCTATTAGTAGTATTTAATGGCTAAAAAGAAATATATATCATACTGTACCTTTAAAATATAAATATATATATTCAGGACTAATAATAAATACGTCAACACGGTACACGGTTTAAACGAAACTAAAGTTAATTTAAAATTTTTCCGACAGATGGCATAGAACTACAATTTTCTATTATAGGTAATTTTGTATTAAAGTAATGAAAACAAATGATTGAAGAGAATTATATATAATGATTAGTACGGGGTTATTCGATGAAAGAAAGAAAAAAAAAATAAGTATAGAAGAAGAAGAAATGTAATTTTACTGTTTTAATATGGTTATTGAAAACACATACACAATCTTATTTTTTGTTTCTTGTTGAAAGAATATTTATAAGTTTAAAAATTGATATAGAGATGCATAAGAAAACTGATATACATTTCGTTTGTTCATTTATGACCGATTCAAGGTTTGAACTAGAGACAATGCTTATATGAAGCGAACATATTTTATTTTTAATAATCACTTTGTTTGAGTTTGTCCGGGTGGAAATATGATTTATATACAGTGAAAAAATAAAATAATAACTTAATTTGTTTAGTCCGTCATATTTTGAGGGAAATGGCGTGAAAGATATATATTTAAATATCGCAGAATACATTTGAATGTGGGAGAATATTTTATAGCTAACTGGATTGGAGTAACATTGAATAAAACCCGAGATTAAATATAATACTTATTATTGAAAATTAATTTCCAAACCTTTGCAGTGTTGTTGTTGTAGGGCATTTAAGGCTAATTGCTTATACGAGTAAGCGCACCTGGGATTTGAACCCGAATACCGCTGTTAAGGTGACTTTGCTTATACGCGTATGTCCGCTCGGAATTTAAACCCACGTACCAGTGTTAAATTTATGCGGAAATTAAATGGGCATTTTTAATGTTAAGATGCCTTTGTTTATGCGCGTAGGCTTGCCCGGAAATTAAAATTGTACGCCTTAGCACGAAAGGCAATAACATTAAAAATTATGACATGCGAAATTTGTACTTGAGAACGGAAATATGTTTGCAGTAAAGATGGTAGCCTTAGTGAATACGGTACTATGGTTTTGTTTGCACCAATGGCAGAAGCATTAAGGGGTTAGAACATGTTGAACCATTACAAATTAAAGTGTGATTCATTTTAACAAAATGCACCATCCTTAACGTGAAACTTTTAGGATACAACCGGAAATTGAATTTGTGTTTGTTAGCAGCGTTTATTAAAATATAAGAACATACTGTAAGATTTAATAATAGTAGCTTAATTTCAGTTAACCAAGGCGTTCAGCAGCATTGGTATATGAAACATGAACCTATTAACTAACTAACAATTACTGGAAACTTCGAGACGTATGCTATTGCCTAAGTTAATTTGATTTTGAGTTTGTTGTTGTTTCGTTCAGTAACATGGGTATATGAGACGTGTAACTACATAAAGTGAATTGATTTTAAGTTGCTATCCCGTTCAGTAGCATGACTATATGAGACGTGTACCTACATAAAATGAATTGATTTTAAGTTTGCTGTTTTGTTCAGTAGCATTGCTATATGAAACTAGTATTTTACCACCACCGGAAATTAAATCCGGGACAGTTTGTACCAATAGCGTGATTATTAGCATTAATCACTATGTTAGGCTACACAGGAACACTAGACTTGATTTAAGTGTGTTATTTTTCTTATAGGTTTTTTCAGAACAAAAACTGAAAATTAAACACAAACACAACTTTAAACTTTGCTCCTGGAAAAAAAATTTTTAGCACTAATTGGAACCATAAAATCCACACCGGAAATCAGATATAACTTCTTACATAGCGATCAAATCTTTGTGAAGTTAACCCCTTTAAAATTATATATAAGTTGTTGTTCAACTTAAACAATGTAATTGAGTTTGTGATTAGAATAATAGAATTTTATTAGTGTAGATTATAATTGATTTTATTCTGGTGAAAATAAGTTGTACTAATAATACTTTTCTTTATTTTGCAGAAGACAATGGCCGAAATTATTTTTGAGGAATATACGCCATTTGATTTTTACATGGAAGAGCGTAGAAAAGATAAAGAGAAATTTAAATTTACGCCGTATTTTTCACACGAGTGCCCAAAAAATCCACTGCGAGAAAGGTGGCACATATGTAAAACCTGTGAAAATTTCGACCTAGCAAGCTTAATTTTTAAACATGACATGGAGGAAAAACAACGGGTGAAGGAGATATTAGGATTACAGTGGGAGTTAGAGGGACGGATGAGGGAAAAAGAAGAAGAAAAGCAAGACGCAGAGAAGGAGGCAGAAGAAGAAGAAGAAATGGATCAGGAAGAAGAAGGGGAGGGAGGGGAGGTAATTTTGGGGTTTTAATTTTATTTTTGTGTAAATACTTGTAAATATAATGTAAATAAATCATGTTTTGGGTGAATGGGAAAATTTTGAGTTTCCTTTCCTTTGAATTTTTAAAACCTGTGTAACAAAGGTCATAAAAATGTCTAACTTTTTTTTTTTTCCGTATCATATTGAACTTATAGATGCCTTTTATTAAGAGTAACGTTTCGAAGCATAGAAAAAGATATTTTCAGAATAAGAATTGTTGTTAGAATTTTTAAAAGCAGGAAAAAATCTTTATGCTTTTCAGTACGCTGCACTATTCAGTTAACAGTTACCATTGAAGAGTTTTTAAAAGCAGGAAAAAAATCTTTATGCTTTTCAGTACGCTGCACTATTCAGTTATCAGTTACCATTGAAGAGTTTTTAAAAGCAGGAAAAAATCTTTATGCTTTTCAGTATGCGTCACTATTCAGTTATCAGTTTCAATTGAAAAGATTTCAATTTTTTGCTGTCATAACTACTTTGATTTCCCTCCAATATCAAATTGTACTTGAGTTTTCCTTTTATTTTTTATTTTTTAAATTAATATACATAATTGTAGGGTGAAACAAGTTTAATGAGATATTTGCTGGTGTCCATAAATAAGAATTAAAACAACATTCTCGTTTACTAATTAGTTGTTGTTATTAAATCATAGTATACTGAAAGAAAAGTCTGAATTTTTTACTTTTTGATTAAATCCGTTTAAGATGAGTGAATGAATTTATTTTATTCACTCACATGTATAAGATGTTCGAAGAATATGTAAAGAGAGAATAAAAAGATACTCTCCTAATAAATTACTCAGAGCAAATTGTATTTGCGAACATATTAAAAACAAGATAGAGAATTTGAATACATTTTCTTTCTGTGAACACTAAAATGTAGTTGGTGTCAGGGAACATACATTGAGAACAGTTTTTTATTCCTTGAATAATTAACTAGGTATTTCTTTTGGGTTTGAAGCTGTGGATTTGCGAGCCACGGCAGGTGCAAAAACACGATAATGTCCAACTATTTAAGGTAAATATAGATAAAGGGTTTCAGTGTAGAATGACATATATGTTAATTGGCATACCATTATCTATTTGGATGAAATGGAGTCCCATACACTTAGGTCATGAAGATTTGTTGTCTCTTAGACACTTTATAAAAAAGCGGCCATGAGAAACACAAATACTTGTCATAAAATGTTCAAATAATTGGAGCATCCTAGGATCAAACCCCAAGCACTAAAGGTGACCACTAAGCCATTGCAATTGCCAAAGAAGAAGAACTTCAGTTCAGTTCAGTTCAGTTTAGATAGTTAATGCTGCCATCAGAATATTTTCTTTGTGCAGCACGGAATCGAACTCTGAATAAATGTAAAGATTAAATAGCAAATTGTTTCTTAGAAATAAAAATTACTTACTTACTTACTATTGTGTCTGTGTACGGTTAATTATGAAATTATTTTGAATAATAAATGAAATTTGTGAGTCCCACGATTATGTCGGATTACTTTAGAAAGGTTATGAAATTGGTGGAATGAAGAAGAAGTGGGAGAACACGTTGTTTGTTCAGCACAATTTATAAGAAATAAATCCAAACTTAATGTTGTGATAAAAATGTTGAAACAATTGATGCATGCGGTAATCGAACCAAAAACCCTAAACAGTGGAAATGAACGCCTTACCACTGAACCCTTATGGCTTTGCTATGAGAAATAAAATAATTAATGCACGCGGTAATCGAACCAAAAACCCTAAACAGTGAAAATGGACGCTTTACCACTGAGCCCTTATGGCTCCGCTATGATAAATGAAATAATTAATGCAATCGGTAATCGAACCAAAAACCCTAAACAGTGAAAATGGACGCTTTACCACTGAGCCCTTATAGCTTCGCTATGACAAATGAAATAATTAATGCAAACGGTAATCGAACCAAAAATCCTAAGCAGTGAAAATGACTGCTTTATCATTAAGCCATTATAATCCTATATTGATAAATGAATACCTAATGAAAAAAAAAAAAGTCTAACTGTAGAAACCAACTAGCACTGAAAAAACTAAACATTGAAACTTTGTCAGCATAGTAATCCATATAATTTTATTGGATGCTCAAGGAAATTGTATTTTCAAAAGTGTTAGAATTGAATGTGAATCATTGGGACGGACCTGTTATGAAAGAATAAAAGTTTGGTCTCGATAAGAAAACAATAGTGAACTATTGCTAACGTACTTATCATCAAATCTTTGAACAAATCTTTTCTGTTTTGAACAGTACATAAGTAAAATTAATGAACAAATGTGTGTCAAATAAGTAAGATTAATACATACTAAAAGATGGTTGTTTTCAAGAACTTGAACTGAAAATTGATTCTACTTGCCTTCTTTTTAAAAAACAAGTGGTTAAATGAAATGATAGGAAAAGGTGATAGTTTAGTTGACCTCCCCTTTGAACAGTAATGGGGTATTTTATATATATAGTCTCACAAAGTTATTGTTCGTGGAGAAAAGTGTAAATAAAGTGATGATTTCCCACAGGACTATGGTTTGTCACCGCCGCTAACATGTACGCTATCCGCTTAGCAAAGAGGCGGAGGGTCATGTTGGGAGATTGAATCTAATTCAATACAATAGAGATATATAACCTATCGCATTGATATAAACACCCGTTTAAATAAGTAAATGATCTTTGAATATATGTCATATAGACATGAAAAAAGAATACCGATAAATAGGGAATAAATCAGTGATTACTTGTACAAATAAATAAATTTTACTTTCATGAAACTTCAGACATAAGAAGAAGAAGTTTGTGAAACAGTTTATTCTCCTTTGCCATTGCAAAGTTGATGTTAGTTTTTTTTTCTTTCCTATGCTTTTTAACATATAGCATACCTAATGAAAATTCACAGGAATTTCTAGCATTGATCAAATACATAATGTAGGCTTCAGTTTTAACATATATTCACAACTTACTATATGGATTGTCTACAAGATTCCTTAACATTTGCCGAATTTTCGATAGCATTTGTTTCTCCTTATTGTAGGCGATACTTTATTTGTAAACATATTTAGCGAAAGTTCAATAATTATTGTCTTATGATAACAACAGTAATAAATTTTTCAAGTGCGGAGTATTTTGTAGATAAGATAGCACCACTCGTTGCTAAAAGTTGTCACAAAAGGAAGTAATCCACCATGTCTTAAATGTAAAATAACCAAAAGCATATTTTAAAAGGATTTAAAAGCATTATTTATCAATACGTTGGAATCCAACAGGCTAATTTAAAAAAAAAAAAAAAAAACAAGTAAATACAAAGGAGCTATTGGGGTTCGGGTATAGTAATTTCTAATTATTGTTTTAATGTTAGTATATAAAAATTCAAGCACGCGCAGTAAACGGTTTGGGTGACTTTGTCGCTTGTAAAACTGATGCAAAGATGAAATATTCAAGCTAATTTGAATAATAAAAGAATAGTATCTAAAACTAATAGGGGGTGGGAACTATGAGTTTCAGGTCTACCTTAAACTTGTTTAAACCTGTTTTCATTGGTTAATTCAAACATGTCATTACATCCCACGGTGAAAAGTATAAATACCGCGGTTAAGAAAGCTACATAAGAATATTCTTGTTCTGGTTGTAGTCGATGAAAAGATTTTTTCTTCTTCGTATGGTGGTCAATGAAGATATTTGTGCCTAGTGTTTTTATTTTAATTTGATCACTTCATATTTTTTTTTTATTGGTTCGTATGCCAGAGCATACTCCTAAGAGCAGCTACGCTGCGAAATATTAAAAAAGCTCGTAATAAATTACTCGAACACTTACAGTGTTATTTAAAATTAAAAAAAAAGCAACAACGTTGTGATTATTTTATTCGTTCGTTTGCTAAGAAAGCTGAGAACTATTATATAATTCGTTTACTCTGTCGAACTGAAAAATGTCTAATGCTGAAAACGTATTGGTTTGTTTCTGCGATAATATTCACATCACCATTCAGTGCTTAATAAATGCTTTTCAAATGTGGGAATCTAAAAGAAGAAGTATGCTTCTTTGCAGTGGGTGTGCACGTGGATTGAAAGACGCAATAAACCATGACTGCATTCTGTTACATAAAAATATATTGAAAACAAAAGTACTAAGTGTTATTATGGATATGAACACACAAAATGAAATTTGGTATACGTTTCAAAAAATGCACGACAATACTTTTAATAAATTAGAACAGTTTTTTCATATATATGATGATGCCATTCATAATGATACATTTGTTAATCAACTGATAGAAATATTTTTGCAGAAAGATTTTAAGAAATTCTTAATTTGGAATAAAAACCAACGTGATAGTGATAGTGATAGTGTTTGTGATTGAAAAAATATGAAGACGTATGGATGAAAATGTTACTCTTCTGTAGGTATATTACATGTACAAACTGTAAAAAAAGGCACAATTTGCCATGCTTTTTTTTCTGTGAACGTTACAAGTAAATTTTACTCAAGTAAATATCTAAGAAAAAATACTTACTGTGTAGTGCAGTGCAGTGCTATCATACTAAACATTTCTTCAAATATTTATGTGTATGAGTTGAAAACTAATTAACACAATACAAATTTTTTAAAAAAAAAAAAAAAACTTGTGTAAAAAACCAATATAAACTAATGAAAGATGTTTCATATTGCTGAATAAATGAAGACTTTATACAAGCTTCATATTGATGAATAAATGAAGACTTTATATCAATAATAATAATAAAATCGGAGATTTTTTTATTGTACTTTTTGCAACAATAATAATCGCAAAAGCCTTCGGCTAGCAAAAGTTTACGTACACTAGTTATTAATTGGTAGTAATTATCTTTGTACAGTAAATATATTTGCTTACTACCCTTTATTCCAGGATACATTCCATAAAATTCACGACTATTAAGTTTCTTTTCAAAGACAATGATTTGGTATTTGGGTGTCAGGTATTGTTGAAATTTTTTCACATCATTAATAGTACACCCATTTTGATGTCCAATAGTAACATTAGCATCATCACACAAATCCTTGGCCTGCTTCAACAATCGCTCAGGATTGTTTTTTAATTTATACAATTCATATTTTTTGATTGGCCTTAACCTTTTTCGAGGATGATAGTCTTAGAAAGACATTATATATCCTTGTTTAATGGGATAGTACACTTTTCCAAAAGAGTTGTATATTCCTCATATTTGGTCGATCCACGGGTTCGACATCTTCCCTTGCATGGATTAACAATGTGGATCTTAAAATCCACCTTTTTTCCCAAAAGAAAATGTTCGTTACTATTTAAAACATTTTCAACTGTATGGAATAATACATCAGGGTTCAATTTCTTTTTAGGACGTCATGTTGTGTACATTGTTTTAAGTTTAAGGTAGTGCTCTCGATAGTTATTCCTATATAGGTGTTCTTGTCAACATCCTTTAATGCATGAGTCATTCCGAAATCAAACAGATTTCGTATATATTTTTCCGGATCTTCGATTCCATACACTTAATGGTTATTTCTGTCCCTTTTAACCCAAAGTAAACATATGTTTGTGATATACTCTTTACTATTTCAATTCTAATGCATCCATTATCTTAAGTACTTCTTGAAAAACACAATTTAGTTCTTAGGTTCCCCAGAACTAGGAAAACTTGGTTGTGGTAAGCTTGCCTAATAGTAGTTTAGCATTGTCCTTAACAAATAAGGCAGCTGCTTGAACTTTTTTCACAAGCCTGATTTTTTATATTATCCTCTCGAAAGAACCCTGTTCAATATAAATCAGAAATATCAGCAGCGGTTTCACAGCTTGTCAAAATAACATCCTGTCTTCCTTTAAATTGTTTTAATAACTCTGTTAACATTTAATAATGTTTTTCATTGGGTACACGCACACCCTTAGAATGATAAGTATCTACCAAACGCTTCCAAAAATCGTTTTCTACTCAAAACTACGTACATGCACCCATTGCTATGAAATTTATCTACTATCATTTTCCATCTGTAGTAAACAACTTCGGATGCTTCATATCCGAAACGTTTTGCCATGATTACCACTTGAGTTAGTTCGTTTACATTTGTAGAAGTCATCTGTAATCGAAATAATGTATTCTTCTATTGAAATAATAATAATAAAAAAAACCTATAAATTTGTCTATTTCCCACCCATCTTTTACTTCGTTGGTTAGTTCACCCAAGTAGGATCCGATTGTAAGATTGGATTCTCTATTTCGTTGTTGTATAAACATAATGCTGCCCGTGTCACAGTACAAAACATTTTTAGGTCCTACTAATGTCAATAGGTCATACAGTTTTAACCGTGCTCATAACGTATTGAACGCCACAAGAACAAGGTTTGAGAATTTCAATGGTTTGTTCTTATTCTCTGTATTGTGATACGTAAGAATAAGATGTTTATCTCCAATGGGTAATACGCTTTGTACTTCGTATTGTTGTGCCCATAGATAATACAAAAATTTTCCAATGTGTCAACAATCATAAATTGCAACAAGTCCGTTCTTTGTCCACATTTTCCCATAAAGCGAGTTGAGGAATATCTTGGAGATATACCTCAATCCTGGGTTCAATCCAATATTATTTTCCATTAACTCTATGCCTTCGTGGGTATGATACTCTTTAATGTATTTTTGTTTGTCTCCTTTGGTTTTGCACCAAACAGGAAATCCTGAAGATTCCTGCTTCATTTGAAGGAAAGAATTCACATAGTCTTTAAGCAAACTATCTGAATTACTAAGTTTGTAAGCACATGAAATAAAATCCAATCTTGTTTTCTCTGATATCATAATTTATTTATTTATTTATTTATTTATTTTTCAATATATATATATCGTTTGTACCAAGATTGCTTTAGCAAACACTAAGTGTTAGTAAATGAGTTACAAAGTATGAAATTGTTAATATTATTAATTTCATCCCTAACAAATCACGTACATGTCTATTATTACATATAAATGTTCTAATGATATAATAATGGTATGAAAAACTTTATATAATTACACCTATTTCTTTTCACGATGTATTTAGACATAACAATATAAATTCTATGCGTGCGCATATTCGTGCTAGATTTTCACGCATGTCAGATACATGTGTATACTTGTACTTGGTCTTTGCGCATGTCAGATGCGTATGTATACTTGTACTTGGTCTTCGCGCATGTCAGATGTGTATGTATACTTGTACTTGGTCTTCGCGCATGTCACAATGTAATATAAAAGCGCGCATGCGTATAGCTGTAGTAAATCATATAAAGGAAGTGATACGTTGTTACAATGTACAGTCAAAAGCATTCTGTTTCCGCAGTTAAAAAGCAAAAAACAAATTCTGGTTCTTCATCTTATAATAATAAGAAACGAAAAGGTGAAATTGAAACCAATCTTTCTTTATTGCAAAGTGAATGTGTAAAATCTAAATACATTTCACCACGTGAAAAACGTTTTCAACTTGAAAAACAAAAGAAAATTATTCTTGTACATCCAAATGATCCTGACATTCCTGAAGAAGACGCTGAAAAATATAGGATTATTTATCCAACACAGGAAATTACCATAGACGATACTGTGTATAGACGAAATTTCAGATACCCAAATGAAATACCCTTTGAAGAGGAAGTTGTAGTAAATCAAAATACAATTTCTAATGATATTCTGATATTCATTGGTGTGAAGTGTGGTTGTACTCCTAATGAAGTAAATGAAGTTTGTGTAAAACAGTTACTAGAAAAATATAAACTTTCTGAACCATTACTTTGTGAAGGCTGTGCAAATCGTAGTGAGAAAGAAACTGATCATAAATGTGTGAGTGAAAGTGATGAAGAATTAAATACTATTGTGTGGAATTTCCTAATCAAGAAATCAACACGTGATCAAATATTAAAACAATATCTAAAGATTCATGTGAAATATATAGATGTAAACATTATTCCCCATCTTATAAACAAATTTAATTATTCATATCAAGAAATCACGTTTAATGATTATCATATTTCTGACTTAAGAGAAGCATATCTTGAGCACGATAAAGATGTGTATCAACAATCCAGACTGTGAGTACCAATGTCGTTTCCTAAAGACATACGACAATTGCGAATATCAATGTTCTTCTTTTTCTATAAAAGAACAATGTGTATTAATGTGTATTGACCGTTGGAAACCACCACGAGAACTTTTGTGTTATGGGTGTTTTCAAAACAGGAGCAAAATAGAAGAACACGATTGTATTACTTCGGACTATAATATGTTATGTTATAATGCATGGCGTACAATGGTAAACGGACAAACTTTTGATGATTTATATGAAGAATTTGCAAGAGTGCATTGTGATACTGAAATTGATGATTGGGAATTTACATGGACATTATATAACATTTTATTAAACAAAGATAACATTCAGTTAATTACAGAGTTATTCTTAGTAAAAGATTTACATTATAATATGCATAAGAAATAGTAATAATGGAAAACAAAAACTCTTCTGTTAATCAATTACAAAATAATAATAATAAAAACAATGTGTATAAATTAACAAAGGCACATGATAAAAGACTTTCAGCAATAAATTGGCCAGTATGTAATTGTGCATATACTAATATAAATATAGATTGTATTAAACAATATATCAAGGAATGTATCTGTATGTAAACTATATATATATTATTGAAATTTGTAAATAAAATTTTTTTCTCATTTTATATTACATGTTTTATTTATTTCCTTACACATCTTATATATTTTACTTCAACGCGAAAATTTTTTCAATACACTTACAGTGTAAAAGTAAACTATGTTTCAAATATGACTTACAATTTATACGTAGGGAAAAATTCTTTAAAAAATTTTTTCATGAAATTAGAACTTTAACAAAAATCCGTATGTTATGATTCGCCTACATAAAATTTGTTTGTGCATTTTATATTGCATGCATGTGAAAAAAAAAAACTTTTCACATTTTTTAGTTTACGGTTTTGAATTTTCACAACTTGCATTTTCATTTTGACAACTTGCATTTTCATTTTGACAACTTGCATTTTCATTTTCGTAACTTGCATTTCTAAAAATTTTTTGAAAATTACATTTTCACTTTTAATTTTGTTCAATCACTTCTTATTTTTTTTATTGGTTCGTATGCCAGAGCATACTCCTAAGAGCAGCTACGCTGCGAAATATTAAAAAGCTCGTAATAAATTACTCGAACACTTCATGTGAACTTAGAAAAAAATCTTATTTTTTTCATTATTTCGCTTCTTATTTTTATTGGTTCGTATCTTTTTTATTATTTCGCTTCTTTTTTTATTTATTGGATCGTGTTATTTAAAATAACACTCGTTTTTAAAATAAGAAGCTCAGAGCATGTACCCTGTAAACTTGTAAAATATTCATTCTCTCCTAATAAATTAGTCGAACACTTCGTGTGAACTTGTAAATAATTCGTTTGCTAAGCAAACTCAGAACACTTACAGTGTAATTATTTTATTCGTTCGTGTTATTTTATTTTATTGGTTCATTTGCTTAGCAAATTCAACTTATTTATTGGTTCGATTTCTATGAAATCTCAGAACACTTGTAGTGTGAACCTACAAATAATTTCGAAAATACTAAGCTCGTTTTTTTTTTAAATATTTTATTGGGTTGTTTGCGAAGCAAACTCGCTAGAGCAGCTATGCTGCGATTATTTTATTCGTTCGTGTTATTTAAAATAACACTCGTTTTAAAATTAGAAAGTCGTAAAAGCAGCTACGCTGCGATTATTTATTCTCTCGTTTGTTACACAAACTCGTTTTTAAAATATTTTATTGGTTCGTATGCCAAAGCATACTCGCTAGAGCAGCTACAAGAAACTATGTTTTCAAAAATCGCAAACTTGTCAATGTAAAATACTCATCAAACTTTTAAATACTTCAAAGTATTAGTAAAAAAAAAATATATATATATAAAACACTCATCAAATACCAATTTTAAACGCTTTTCCAAAAAGAAAAAAAGTAAACGATAGAAAGCATAAAGGAGTTTCACCTTGTAAAATGTCAATAATACCTTTTATTTAGGAAAGTTTTAATATTAAATAAGAATCAAGAAATGAAATTCGTATATATTTATTTCGGTAATATTATATATATACAAGCAAAATAATAATAATAATAATAATAATATATACAATCAACATAATAATATACAAGCAAATAATATACAAGGAAAATAATAATATATACAATCAAAATAATATACAAGGAAAATAATAATATATACAATCAAAATAATATACAAGCAAAATAATAATAATATTACATAAAAGTTAGACAATATATACAGAATCACCGAAAATTAATATTTCTTATTCTTTGACAGTAGAATATCTACTAATTCATTCAAATATCTTGGGTTTCTTATTAATTTGAAATATTCTTCTTCAAATATGATTGTATTTACACACATTCTATGTGAGTTTCGAAATATGTTATAAAGTTCTTTTCTCACATTTTCTTTAATAAAAATTAACCATGTCTCTGTTTCTAAAGCTTCAATGTCCATAAAAAGGCAGCGGTGAGACATTTGTTGCGGACAGTCAAAAAAACAACCCTCACATAATAATACACAATTAGGGTTCCAATTTAAAATAGTGTTTTTGATGCACTTTTCATCCACAAACACTTGTGTACACTTACACTTTTCTTCTTCTTCTTCTTCGTTCTTCTTCTTCATTGATAAGTCTAAGGGCTCCGTTTGTGGTGTTGGTGGTGGTGGTGGTGCTGGTGAAGGTGAAGGTGAAGGTGTAACACTTGCATGTGGTGTGTCGGGTTTACACTCGTCCAGTTCGTCAAATAATCGCAAAATTTCTTCTTCCTCCCCTTCACTAAATAAGTCATGTGAAGGTAGTCTTTCTTCTTCTTCTTCATCCTCCTCCTTTTCTTCAGTAAATAAATCAGGTGATGGTGTTCTTTCTTCTTCTCCATCCACCTCCTCTTCTTCTGCGGTAAATAAATCAGGTGATGGTGTTCTTTCTTCTTCTTCTTTACTATCTAGTGTCCACTTTAAAGATGTTGGTTGAATGTTTTTTACTCCTAATAATGACGAGGATGCTGGAAGTGTTGGTAAAGATGTCCTCACTCCAACAGGAGATGATGGGATTAATACTGGGTCTTCTCTTAAGTCAATAATTTCTTCCTCTATAATAATTTCTGAGGATACTGGTGAAGCTGGAGAAAAATACTGAGTTTCCTCGTCAATAAATATATCTGGTAAATCTCTCGCAGTTTTAAACTTTTTCCTTGGAGATTCTACAAGTCAAATGTAGAATCCCAATCTACTTCGTTGGAAAGTTGAATTTCTCGCTGTACTATACTGCCAGACGAATCCATGATGATACTATGCTAGTCTTCTCATCATACCCAGTATATAAGGAAAACTTTATCGATAACATCATATCACGTGGTACTTTAAACATTTTTCAAACAGTCCTACCACGCCAATTAAAATATTTTCACATATACTTTTCCAATTCTCTATGGAATTTTTATAAATATAGAAATAGCAAACATATTCTCATATAATCTTTTAAAATATCAACATTTGGTATTTTCACTTTGGTAAAATCATTCCACACATTTTACAACGGTATTCATAAGGCGTACTATTTAATCATCTGTCATCTATGTGCAGATTTAGATACATCACGTGTAAATAAATAAATAGTTTACATGCTTTTAAAATAAAATCTGTTATTTACAACTTCTATTATTATTCATGTCCCTACATACACCAGCATGTTGTCCACGTAAAATAACGGATGCCACAAACTATCTTTGTATTTGCATTCATTCATTCATTATTATTACAATAATATAACAATCTTCTATTGCAATCGTATTTAACACCCCTTCATGTTTCAACATGATCATCATTCAATAGGTGAATGTTCTTTTGCATTCGCGTTCAATAACCTCATATGTTTTACCATTCGTAATGTAAAACTTTCTTTGTATTCATTATTAACAAACTATCATAAAACTTGTTTTTTATTAGTCTGTCTCCAACCTGTGATGTTTATCTTCCGCGTGCCCAAACTTTCTTTTATGTTTTCACCGACATCGCCAAAGTTATTTCTATTAGTTTGTCCACAATTTCTGATGTTTTACATGTGCAATCTTTCTTTTATGTTTTCACCGACAATGTCTTTTGTTCATCTACCACGATACCAAAGTTATTTCTATTGGTCTGTCTGTCCCCAATTTGTGATGTATATTTCCCACGTCCGCAATCTTCCTTTTGTTCACCTACCGCGGCGCCAAAGTTATTTCTATCAGTCTGGCGGTATTCTGTAATGGTTACCAAACGTGTCAATGGTCTTCCTTTGTATTAAAATTCCAGTTTTAGCAAGGCTCTGCAAGCACACATCACCACTCTTACCCAACCGGGTTTTCCAAAAGCGCGCGAAAAGTTCAGTTCATGTCTTAAGTTCATCAGCAACAGACGTACGAAAACCACGCTCTGTATATGTACCATCATAGTGTATCATACCGTACACAAAGTTTTGCCACGTTCACAACATAGTTGCTTTTAGGAGTATGCTCTGGCATACGAACCAATAAAAAAAGCGAAATAATGAAAAAGATACGATCCAACAAATTAAAAAAGTCACGTATGAATAAATATTTCCCTCCCATCATACAGTATTCAACTCCAATGATAAGGGTCCCGGGTTCGATTCCAGTGCGTATCACACACTGTAAGTGTTCTGAGCTTCTTATTTTTAACAATCATCATCTCCTTTAGCCTAACAGGTGGGACTCAAATATTTCATTTTCTTTTTTTATTCTATCACATATTGTTCGTGTAATCTTTTATTCTCTCTCTCTCACATATTGTTCGTGTAATCTTTTATTCTCTCTCTCACATATTGTTCGTGTAATCTTTTATTCTCTCTCTCTCACATATTGTTCAACATGTTATACATGTGAACGAATAAAATATTCTCTCAGAATGACGTATCAACAGATTTAATTCAAATTTCCATTATTATTATTATTTTTAAAAATAGCCAGTATAGAAAGACACGTATACAAACTCGAAAAAAGATCACATGACCTTTCCATGTCAGCACAACTAAAAACAGAAATATAACAACTTTCCAATACACGTAAACAGGTCATCAAACCCTAATAACCTAACCCAACCGGCTGCCAACACAGCCCAGGAAAGGCTATAACTTTCTATATTAATTATAGTACCTAACGGTACCTGTAGAATACTTTGTCTGCTTCTACTATGTATACCTTCATGTAAATATACTTTTGAAAAAATAGATTCCTCAATAGTCAAGTAATTATAATATTACCGTAATTTTTGAAGCACATGATACAAAACTTAATTTTCAGCAGTATATATATATTACTAAATAATATATATATAAGTAAATATATATATATATATATGTAAGCATGATATATAAATGTGTGTGTGTGTTATCTATTTTTTGGGCATAAGAATTCGACCCGCTGTACACTATAGGTTAAAATCATAATTAATTAAAAGCTCTAATTGTTTACACTTAATTTTTAGCGATATCTAATAGCGTGGCTGTTATTATTAAAAATTAGCATGTCGCACAGAGTAACGTACTGAGATGTTTATCTTTTATTATGAGATGTAAGTAAACTATACATCTTCAGTTCACTGTGATTCCTATATACCTAGGTAATTGATGCACAGAAGTGCCGTATTTATACAGTAGTTGTACTGTTTCCGGGTGTCGATTCGGATTAGTTCACTAGACATGTATTAGGTGTCTTGCATAAAGATTTTGGTAACTATGATACTTATCCAAGGTTGAATTCACCTCTCATAACCAGTGGTCGAAATGAGACGGTATGCGGTGGTATGCCATACCGCCTCTGGCTTTTCAGTGAGGAAGACATACCGTCACTGGATAGTAGATGCTAAATAACTTTAATAAATTCATTTGTTTATACAGTAATTGACGGATAACTTTGCACGTCAAAAATTTTATTTCTTATGTAGAAATAATTCCTAAGTTGACAACGCCGACATTTTTGTTATCCTTTTCCTACCTTTTGTTTTTAAAATGAGATGTCTTCAAAGATGTTCATCTAGTTTATACTTTTATGTGCCATATTGGATTGTTTCTTTCGTATGTATGTGTGTGTCTTGTCTTATCTATTCATATCAAAGTCGTAGTTTGAGAATGGACGGATTTAGGGGTTGTCTGCTGTGGGGACGGTCTTCCGGGGGTTTGGAATACCCCTCAGTCGAGTGGGGTCCGGGAGTTTTCCCGCAGGAAATTATTAATATAAAAACTTGATTTTTGAACATTTTCGGGTACAATTCTCTATAATAGTGTGTCAGTAAAGTTGCGCAACCCAAAGTTAGATTGCATATATCTTTTGATCTAAGAATGATAAAGACCTGAGACTTGAAATAAATGTAACCATGTTCTTTTTAGATATTTTCAAGATCATGACCAATGCTGAAATTTGTAACGTTTTTGTGTAATAACGAAAGAAATTACGGAAAGTGTAAAATAAAAATGAAAAAAATGTGCAAAAAGAAAAAATCAATATTCAGTTGCAGAAAACTGATTTCTGCAGGTGAATTCCTGAGTATATGTGCAATATGCACCAACATTTATCGATTGGTACGAAAATGTGACAAAGTTGATGCAGTGTTGCCATGTAAAAAGGCTATTTAATGCAAGTCCGTAAAATGGATGTTTTTGACAGAAACGCGGCCCCTGCCAACACTGTTATCGTAAAATTACTGCAACATGTGTGTTATAGGTTAATTAATGATAAGCAATGACAATGCAGGAATTCACCCGCAGGAAACCAATTTTCTGCAACTGAATATTGATTTTCTTCATCTTGCAAGTTTTTTTTATTTTACACTTCAGGTAATTTCTTTCGTTAGTACACAAAAACGTTACAAAATTCCAGCATTGCTCATGGCATCGAAAATATCTACATAGAACATGGTTACATTTGTTTCAAGTCTCAGGTCTTTATCATTCTTAGATCAAAAGATATACGCAATCAAACTTTGGGTTGCGCAACTTTACTGACACACTGTACAACATAAGAGGATATTTTTTATTTAAAAAAAAAGTTGTTGCCGAGGAATCAAAGTTTATCCAACTTCTCCCTCCCGTAACTGAAGAGAAGCTCTCCGGTGGGTTTCAGGTCATTATGTAAATAAAAATGCAATCTTTTAGGCAACATACTCTCACTGTATTTTAACATCTAGATAGCCGGTATGTAGTTTCAAAATCATAATAAAACATACCGCCTTTGCTTTTTTCCCCACTTCGAACACTGCTCATAACTATTTGTAAAAGGTGTTCAGTAATCGACACAATATTTTAAATATGAAGTGAAATATTTCAGCTTTTACGTCCTATGATTATGGCCTATAAGCTAGGGATGGCCACATTTTTTCGAAAAATACTTTTTCGAAAACGAAAAACGAAATTTTTTTTGAAAAAACGAAAAACGAAAAATTTTTCGAAAAAACGAAAAACGAAATTTTTTTCGAAAAAACGAAAAACCAAAATTTTTTCGAAAAACGAAAAACGAAAAATTTTTCGAAAAAGCGAAAAACGAGAAAACGAAAAATGAAATTTCCGAAAATCGAGAAAACAGGTTTTTCGAAAAAGGCCATCCCTACTACAAGCTAAAGGAGACAATGTTAAGGACAGGATAAATCAATGAGAATGATTATATTTTAAAAAACTGGAGAAATGTGAAGTAAGAAGAGACTTGAAAATCCGAAGAAAACTCAGATTCGGCTGTCCATCACAAACTCACATCACCTGAAATCGAAGCAGGAAGCTTTTGCATTAGAGGTGATTATCCTACCACTGAACTATTGTGTCTCTCTTAGACATAATATACAGGGTGTTACAAAACTTTGTCACAATATTTTGGGAATAGGTTCCTCACATCAAAATAAGAAAAAAAAATCAAATGAACCTGTGCTCGGAAGTCCATAGTTTTGTAGTCATAACGTGGCGAAAAATGTAAAAAAAAAAAAAAAAAAAAAAAAAATGAACTTTAAATGTCCATAGTTCCTCTACTATAGCACCGATGGTAGTCGGGTCAAGACATCACTGAAGAATTAGTATGTGAACTATCCAAATATCCATCTTTCAGAATCTCCGGTACTTGTACAATCATTTTTAGAAAGGATATTTGGGAGTAGTGTCTACTTGATTACTCTCCACCTACCTCTCTAAAAACTGGTGTGCAAGTATTGAGGCATTCTTAAACATGGATATTTGAATAGTTCATATAGCAGTTCCTCAGTGATGTCTTGGCCTTACTACCATAGATTCCATAGTAGTGGAGGTATGAACTTTTAAAATTCACTTATTTCATGTTTTTGGTACTCTATAACTCCGAAACTATCCACTTTTGAGCACAGATCCATATAAACTTTTTTTTTATTTTGATGCGAGGTATCTTTCCCATAGTATTGTCTCACACAGTTTTCTAACACCCTGTATATACTTCATACATGTTACGAATATATTAGAAATCGGGTAGACTGTGATCGTCGAAGGTAAAGTTTACACTACCCAAAAACCGTGGGTAAAGCTAAAGAGCTGTTTTGGTTAATCTGTAATGTACTTTAACACCTAATAGGTAAAGTAATCATTTTATTCATAAGCCGTCTCAGATTGGATAAGGATGCACAGAAATACCGTACACTCGCTGGTTGGTTGATTTGGGATTTAACGTCCTTTTTGTACGTCGAGGCCATATGAGACGTAGACTGAAAGTAGAATCCGAACTACATGTGCTCCCAACAGAAACTCAACCCGGATTTCTTGCGCAAAAGGCGCATATGAACCACTTAACTAGAAGGAAACTTGCTAAGTGGAGGAAAATATGTATTTTCTGGAGGAGGTGTGGGGTTTAAATTGTTTTACAATGTAGATGTACGTTGCAACAAATACGTGATTATTAGATGAATAACACAGCTAACAGTTACATTATTCACGAACAGTTGTTGATGAACACATCGCTTTAGATTTAGTAGGTTTTTCTAATAACCAATTGATGCTAGTTACTACTGGCGATTTTCCCGTAGTTACAACTTCATGCTGTTTAAAACTTCTGTTATTATTGTTTTTGTGGCTGCCAAATTCTTCGCTGTGGTTTCTGATGGCCACAATTTCATCTTAATTCTGCGTTGCCAACCAAACCGTAATCTATTACGTGACTGCCCTCCACGTAGCAATCCCACAGAAGATGAGCCTTCTAATCGCCTGCAACCATTAAGTGCATGCATATACAATTCCTCAGTCCCTCTCCAACCTTCTACAAAGCTCTCTTCGTCCGTAACAAGCCATCAGAATCTAACGCTCCAGCCGACACATTCACGTCAGGCTGTAAATCTTACGTCGCGTCCACGTTGCTTTGAGATTCCTCTTTTCATGTACTTTGGAATATATCCCTAAGGGTCTATTGCATTCCATCAGCAATGTTATTAAGACTTTTTCTTTTTATTTATTTTTTTTATTTTAAAATCTTACTTTTTCTGTTTCAGTGTTTCAAACCAATACAACAAGGACGTTCCACAAACCACAACAAACTAAAATATTTGTATTTATTCCACGCCTCTGAACAGAACCTCTATAGAAAGCTCAATTTTCAGAACCTAAACGAAAATTCTTACATTATGAACAGCCTGATTTCATTCAGTACAGTTTGACATAACTTGAAATAAGTTCTCTTGGCAGTACAGAAATATGTACTCAAATCGTTCGAATGAGTTCAAGATATATACTTGGTAAACGAAACTGTATGAAGGGTGCAAGTTGGTAGCTTGGAATTTGGCGCTCCTTTTCAGCACCAAGGGTATACGAAACTGGATCTATAGTTTAAGGTGGAATCCGAACCACCGTAAGGCGTTCAAATATCAAGGATCATTCAACAGGAATCGAACCTGGGGCCCCGTAACCCAAAGGTGCACGCGCTAGTTACTAGACCATGAGGAAGAAATTTACGAAGAGTCTTGTTACTACATGAGATTTAAGGGAATAGGAAAGAGATATGGATGGAAGCTTTTAATCTAAGGGCAGATTTTGTCGCTTTCCTAATTCTTTATATGATATTTATCCTGTATCATAATATTATTTAGCCTTAGAAATATGACATATAACTAACAACCTTCGGTTTATCTAATTTTATTTTCTAATTTCACATGATCTGCTCATAATATACCTGTTGCATCTGTTTGCAAACAATCTCCGTATTCAAATATCGTGTTGCTCTCAGTAACATACATAGCGTGACCTCTTCACAACTACATACAACCACTCCACAGAAAATTTCTTCCCGCGGCATAGAATCCGATCGTGCTTAACGTGGATTACCAGTATTTCATGAGTACTATTTTCATTCTCTCTGTATTGAAAATCTCCTCCCTCGGAGGGAAACCTTCTGGAATCATCACTGACTACATCTATGAGTAATCGTTCACTCACATACCTCGCATTATAATTATTATAATCAAGTCAACCTTCCCAGAACTTCTACGTTAATAAAACATAGCCCTAATACCTCCTAAATTCTTACATATTGGATCCACTGACCAAACCTTCATATTAATTAAATAGTCATCTTCCATTACTTGCGACAAATTGGATACTTTCAAGCATCTAGGATCAACACTAATAGACCAAAACTATGTTCACAAGGAAATTAAATGTCGACTGAAACTAGGAAATCCATATTATTATTTGGTTCAAGATCTTTCTTCATCGCGAATTCTGTTGAAGAATTTGAAACTTAAAAATATATAAAAAGGATAATTATGCATGTTATGCTGTAGCGTTGTAAAACACGGTCGCTAGCTTTAAGTGAAGTATCCAGACTGAAAGTACTTGAGAATAAAATCCTGAAGCAAATATTTGGATCTAAGAGGGACAGAGAAAACGGCGTAAACTTCATAGCGAGAAACTGCACAATTTATACCGTTTATCAAACATTGTTGAGGTTATGAAGTCTATTTTTTTTTTTTTTTATAGGAGGCTCAGGCGTGCAGTGTGTGTAGCTAGAATGAAAGAAAGTAGAAACACTTTCAAAATTTTAACTGGAAATCCGGTTGGAAAAAGACCGTCAGGAAGACCAAGGTGCAGATGGAAGGACAATTAAGATGGATCTCGTAGAAATAAGAATACAAAGTAGAAAATGGACCCAGCTCGCTAAGGACAGAAGTCAATGGAGAGCTTTTGTAAACGCAGTATTGAACCTCTGGGAAAAAAATGAAATTTTGAGTTTTACGTCCCACGGTTATGCCGGTTAGGCTAAAGGAGACGGTGATAATGAGTAATGAATGAAATGGTGGAATGAAGAAATTGGGAGGAAACGGGAGAACCCCGAGAAAACCCACGCACACGGTGTTTGTCCACCACAAAGTTCACTTGGCGGGAGCGGGGTTTGAACCCGAGACCCTAGCACCAGAGGTGAACGCTCTACCGCTGAGCCACCACGGCCCCTACTGAACCCCTGGGTTCCATAAGTTATAATAGAGTTAGTTTAGTCATCCAACATTATCTTCTATTTAGAGCACCAACTCAAATCTTCATATAAATACAGTAACCAGTGGCGTAACTACTATGGCGCGAAACCCCGGAATGCTGGGGAGGGGGCGACACTCCAAGGGGACTCCTTCATCAGAGTCTCCTAATAGGTCGAATCAACATGTTTGTCAGTTTTGTATTAGTCGGCAATGTTCCTTCACCTTTCCCTTTTTTCGACTATCTTTGGGAGGCTTGCCGTGTAGGCATGCGCACCGACTACATGGGTGCTTCGGGGCTCTAGCCCACAAGATTTTTAGTTTGGTAGAAACAAAATAAAATAAATATTTCTCACCTGCCATTGTCAGAAATTAATAAGTAGCTAAAACATTGAGATGGAAATTAAAATTTTTAACATCTAAAACATAATTATTTCTTTTAAATGTTTTAGTGTAAAGGCAACCAAGCAACACACTTAAGTTAGTCGCTTTGTAGCTTATGTTCACAACAAAATCCTTGAAAGTTCTTTCTGCAATACCATTAAAATTATTAGATTTTATGAAGATTTTTTCATTTTAATTTGTATGTATGTGGTATTTTCTTTTAGTAACGTGTTGATATCATTGCCTCTTGCAATCATTGTGCATTATGTAAATTGTTTAAAGTATACACTTAATGTTACGATTACATATGTTGAGAATATTCATTAGAGTAAGGTATCCTTAACCTTGGATTCGGATTTGAACTCGCTTCTTTTGGTTTAAGTTAACCGTGTTACTGTCTGTTTTAGGGCAGCCACAACGTACCCTTATATTACCGGTACCGTATATTTTACTTTATCACAGCACAACCCTTTATGACAAGTGTTCATTAAAGATTTTAACTAAAAAGGAATCAATCAAAAAATATCGACTTCCCTGAAAATATATAACACGTCCAGCCATTGATCTGCACCAGTGGCGGCGATTGGACGTTAAAAGTTAGGGGGCAAGACATGATGGGCGGTATTCAGAGAGAATTCGTTACTCGAAGGTTAGTCGGAGACTAGTTAGTAAGCAAACCAACTCTTTACTAAGGAAGGTGCACTTTTTGGTATTCAGAGTCTACTTTTAGTACAATTAAATGATGATGTGGGTATGATTAACTTATAGAACCCCAATGCATCGGCGAGTAAAATAAATGTGGCAACTACGAAAAGTACATGAGCGCATGCGTAGTCTGTAAAAACGAAAATATATGAAATCCGAAATACGAAATGTTGTGTCGCACGCTAAATCGTGGGTAAAAGATTAGATTTTGCTGTAGATTAATTAGTCACATGTGATTAACTTCGTCCAATACTACGTCCTAATCAGAGACTCTGAATTCAATTTTGATAACCATCCTTTAGTCAACCCCGTAGTAAGGTGTTAATCAGACGTCAAAACGACTCTGCATAAGGCCCGATTTGAATATTTGTACATCAATCTTAGTTTCTCTGGCTATTTCTAACACTTTTTTTGACTGAAGATTGTACAACTAATAGGATACTATATTTTTCAGTTAAAATACCATATATCGTATTTCATATTTTATTAAGTAAATTGACAAGACCATCGCAAGTAGGTAGTAGGTACTAGACCTTTGTACCCTTAAATAACGAAAGTGTAAGAAGAGATTTGATTTCTTGCTCATGAACATTTTAAAATTTTGTCTGGAAAATTCTGTGATCAGATTATTTAATAACAAATTTACAGAACAAATAAATAGAAAGGATAATATTAATCATAGTAATGAATAATGAGCCTTGTTTTGTAGAAGTCATATAAGTGAGGATTAATGAACAACTTATATTTTTAATTCCACACATGCCATTAAATGTATATTACTCTCAGAAAATGAAAGACAGTAAATACTACAAGCATATGCTACGACATTTAAAGAAATATTTTCTTCTCAGCTTCCCGAAACATGTTCGTTGCCATTAGGTGCAGTTTTCACTTTCTTGGAACACGTCAAAGTACTTAGAATCACTCCACACTACAGTTATACAAAATAATCTTAAAACCTAGAATTATGTTGAATCACTAAATTTAATTGCATACACACTTACACCCCTAAATGCACACCACTTTACTCGTATATTACATTACAAAACAGTGCAAAAGGTATAAGTTGTTTCTTATTACGCTCTTTTTAATCAATATTCCTTATTTTAGAAAGAAGAGAAGACATTTTAGGAATTGTCAATTTTTGTGCAATTAAAGAATAACTTGTGAAATACTTTTTTTTTTTTTTTTTTTTTTTTTGCGCGCGAAATGTTCTTTGAATTAGTTTCAAAGCGGCTAACATAACATATTGAACCCTTGTAAGAAGGGAATATATAAGTAAAACCTGCTAAATCCATTTTTGAATTTTATCTGGGAACGAAGAAAAAGTGACGCCCTCATGTTTTCGGAATTGTTGAACAACTTTTTTTTGTTTAGAGGTTGATTTCACTCATTTGTATTAAGTAGGGACCACTAAACAAGAAATTGTTCAACAATTCTGAAACATAAGGGCATCACTTCTTCGTTTCCTGACAAAACTGAAAATGGATTTAGCAGGTTTGGCTTCTATACCTCTGGATTGAAAATATGCTCGAATTTTTGGATTGTTTTCCGTCGCACTTAAAACGCAATTCCTGTAGCTTTCTTAACTTTAGGAGAAGACAACCAATACGTACTCACGCAACGGCAAATATTATATAGTACCATTTTTCTATGAAACAGTAATACATACAAAAACTTTATATATTCAAATGAAACGTACATTGGGTTGCTTCAAAAAAGTGGGGGGGGCAACTGCCCCCCTTTGCCCCCCTAATCGCCGCCCATGATCTGCACCTACATAAATTTTGGAAAGTCGGCACCGTTGCGTGTAGGTCAAGCACCGCAAACAAAAAGGAAGGAAATTTAGTTCGGTTGGCTTTTAGAGGCTCTTATATTTTTCTTCGGCTGGAAATGTTGAATCAAACTTTAGAATTAACATCTATATTAAACTATTTGATATACTAAATTCATAGTTACATTGTCGTTTTACATCTTTGCGTGATACAGTATCCAAATTTTCCTTTTTGTTTTCTGCCAATTTAATTCATTTCGCTTATAATGAAATTCTAAGAAGGGCACAGATACTTCAAACAATTTACAGTTGTGATATTGGTTCTTCGTTTCCGATGCAAGTAATTTCCTTTGTGAAACAACTGAAATCCGAAATAAGTGCTCAGAATTCTGTTTAATCTGCAAGGCTTTTAATTGTGAAATATAATTCGTTGGCATCTAGCTTTTCAGAACTTACTGCCGCGTATTTGTTGTTTCTTACGCTCCCTGTCTCTGTTAGTTCTGCGGAGAGGTTATTCTCAAAATTGAAATTAATATAAAATTATCTGAGAAGCACAATGGGTCAAAATAGCTTAAGTAATCTAATACTGCTCTCAATAAATGCGGACGAAGCTGAAAAAAATTGATGTTCGGGAGTTAGTAAAGGATGTTGGTCACAGGAAAGCAAGAAGGAAACCATTCAATTAATCCCTGCTGCACTTCATGACAACTGACTTTACTGAATGCAAAGAGGAAAGTCCATCTTTCATTGTGAAGCTTATTGAATAAATTATATGTATAGCAAAGTGGTTTTCATTTATGAATATTTAAGCCAAGTAGTTGCACGCATTTAACTCATTATTCACAGATACAGTGAAGTATGATTATTTATTATGTTATCTATCATTCCACAAAAAAAAAAAAAAAAAAAAAAAAAAAAAAAAGGAGGGGGACCTTGGTATTCTCTTGCGGGGGTGCCCATAAAACGTAGTTACGCCACTGACTGTAACACCGACATAAATAATTATGAAAACTAAAACACATCTAAAATATAAAACCAATGAAAAGCTAATATGCATAACAGTAGAACTTCCTATTCACGTCTATTAAGTTGGCATTACTTTCATTTCCAATAACAGCAAAGCACATGTATTGACTTTTGCTGTCTCCTTATACACTGTACATACGATATAAACGGCATTATCAGAGTCTTCGTGACAGAAGATTTAGGTCAGGGTGTGAAATTCTAAGGTGATTGGAGAGTATTATTCTCAGAAGTTTGCATATTAATTACAGTAATTCATATGTAATTAACATAAATATTTCGCATCTAAATTAATGGGTGAACTGGTGATTAACCATATTCTTAATCATGTATAGTTTAATGATTATGAATGTTTAATATATGAACTCTTTACGTCGAAACACTCTAGTGAGGAGATGGTTATTATTTTTACAATCCTATCTCCCCTTCTCTCACTTCAACTGTCATGATTTTAGCATGCTGGTCTAAATAGCTGTACACAGTGGCGGCGATTGGACGTTAAAAGTTGGGGGGGGGGGGGCAAGACATGATCTGAATATTTGTATATCAATGTTAGTTTCCCTGCTTGATGCAAACACTTTGTTTACAAAAGGTTGTATAACTAATAGGATACTACCTTTTTGAGTTAAAATACCGTATATCGTATTTCATATATCATTAAGTAAATTGACAAGAGCAACGCAAATAGATACTAGCCATTTGTACTCTTAAACAGTGAAGGACTGAGGGACAATCGTTTGCTGACGGTTTAAAAATCTATCGCAGTATCTCCACGGAATTAGGCGCTATTTCTTTGCAAAGTGACATTAATGCTATTTCCCAATGGTGTAAATAAAAAAAAAAATACTACTAAATATTAGAAAATGCAAAGTAGTATCATGCACCAGGAAAATGAACTGTGTACACAATGTGTATACTATTAATGAAACGACAATTGAAAGAGTGGATAATGTTATTGATCTTGGAGTCACTTTGCAGTCAAACCTATCTTTCGATATTCATGTCAACACAGTAGTTGGTGAGGCCTTTAGGAACCTTGGCTTTCTAATGATATTAGGAAGTGATTTTTCTAACACTAATGTCCTCAAAACATTATACACTGCCTATGTACGGTCTAAGGTGGAATATGCATCGATAATATGGAGTTCTAATTGTAAGAAATATATAAACAAAATCGAAAACAATCAAAATAAATTTGAGCGCTTTTTGACATATAAAGAAACAAGGATATATTTAAAATTTGAGAACTACGAAGGTTTTCGAAACAAATATTCATTACAATCTCTTGAAAGCAGAACTCATTTCATTTTATCTTTTTTACACAAAATAATTCTTTGTGCAATAGATTCAGAACAATTGTTATCAAAAATCAAAATTCACGTCTCACATAGAGCAACGAGACCCCATAATAACATATTCCATCTCTCAGCGCAAAGGACTAATGCATTAGATGTATCGCTTGTCAGAAAAATGTGTATATTGTATAATAAAATATCACTAGGACACCCAGATTTAAATATTTTTAGTTATAAACAAAATTTTCATTCTATATAAATTTGCTGTATTCTACATATTGTGCTATGTGTATTTTAACGTATATTTTGCTTTTATATTATTATTTTATTATATATGTATTTTAGAGTGTATTACCATATAATGATGGAAAACTCTAATTAGGCATTTGCGTGTTGTTTTTCCGAGTTAAAGTTTAAAATTAAAAAAAAAAGGTGTGAGAGATTTGATTCGTTGCTCCTGAACATTTTAAATTCTGTCTGGAAAATATTGTGTAATCAGATTATTTAACAACAAATTTGCAAAATAAATAAATGGAAATGATAATATTAACCATAGTAATGAATAATGAGGCTTGTTTCCAAAAATTATATTGAAAGTGGGGATTAATAAAGAGCTTATATTTTTAATTCCACACGTTATTAAATGTATAGTATTACCCAGAAAGACAGTAAATAATACAATCATATGAATCACTATCACATTGTACCACATAAGGTGTACGCGGTTATAGTTATATTCATACAGTTTAAAGAAAAGGAGAATTTTTTGTGTTCAAAGAGATTTGCTTTTCGTATCAAAATCACCATTAATGAAGTGAGCACCATTTAGGTTTGAGGATTGGTATATGATGAGTGAAAGTGGAATGCAAATGCACAGAAAGATTCCAGGTTTATGAACTTGTGGGTAGATTTAATAATATATTAGGGTTACGATGACCTGCCTTAATTTCATGTCACATGCAGTTAATATAATAACAGACGACATTTTATGGGAGACCCGGGTTCGATTCCCGGCGGGAGCTCATGTGGTTTGGATTCCACGTTAATCAGTAGGTCCACGTCTCATATAGCCTTGCTGCTGAAAGGGACGTTAAACTCAACTCAACTCAACTCAACGATATTTTATTGTGTTAATTAACCATGTTACAAAGCTTAAAGAAAATATCGAACATACGGCGATATACTCTGAATTCACATTTTATATTCGTGGAAAATTTCGAAACTATGGCAACCAACGACCGTTCGGGATAGGTACTGGAACCCTTTACACATATTTATGTACTCAATTCAACATTTAATATCACATTTATATTCAACACATATTTATATCTTAACATACATATACTCAATTATCATTCAATCTTTCAAATCAATGACACTAATTAACAACATTCTCAGATTTCAACTCTTCACATGAGAAAAATCCGACTATATAACAAAATTCGACTAACTAACCGCGCATAATAGTAAACATTTCTAGTATGCAAACAATATTTAAAAGAATGGACATTTAATGTATCCTCGTCGCCAAAAGTGCCTTTACATCGCCGTGACGGGTATGTGACCGCGCAGTACTCCAAGGAAGGGATGGTTGCATAAGAAATTGTGATTAATTTTGAACAGTTTTTATTTTGACTAGGGAAATAACATAGATATAGGGAGCAAAGGAAAAGATTTGAAGCATCAGTACACTATCATCTCTGAAAATATTCGTATTCTCAGTTTTTCATTTTTATTCTCTTATATGTTAAGTTAATAACTGCTGACAACTGCTACTAGCGCTTTTCACTCTTCAGGAATTTAACACGACATGTTCGCAGGACACTTTTCTAAGTCCTAAATGTATGCGTCAATTATTTCATTCGTCTCACTGTCCTTATTTCAGAATGGAAACTGAATATGCTGAACGTATGTTTCGCTGTCGTCAAGCAAGGGTTGTAATAAATGTAAATAAGGTTCTTATTATTAAATAAAACACAGAAGTATCTATTCCATGTATAGCACAACATAATACAGTAATTAACCAACACGATAATCACTAACGCCCGCAGGATTTTTTCGAACGGGGGGGGGGGGAAGACGGATATAGAGTTTTTTGGATTAATTGCCCTATATGTATATCAAAAGTCATAGTTTATCATTGATAGCGTATATCCTCTTACTTTTTAAAATCGCCAGTGTAACATATTAGTCAGAACATACATCTCCAGATATAATGTAGAGGAAAAAGAAGGAAAGAGATATGAAAAGTGGCGTAAGTAATTTTACTGCACCCTGAATAATCCATTACTCATACCCGCCCCCTGTCCCACGCATTTCAACTCCTGCGTTATATATATATATATATATGGTTCCATGTCAGAAGGGCCCGAAAAAGGGCTAGGATAGAAAGGCTCGAGTCAAAACGGGGCAAGGCCCCGTGTCAAAAGGGCAAGTTCAAAAGTGGCCCCGCGACAAAAATGCCCGAGTCGAAAATGCACAGCGTGAAATGTTCCCCTCGTCAAAGGGGCCCGGGTCAAAGATCATCGCGAGAAGAGAGTCCGAGACAAAAGGGCCCTATGTAAAAAAAACGGACAAAGTGGACACCGCCTCAAAAGGACACGGGTCAAAAGATTCTTGCGAGTAAAGAGGCAGAGTCAAAAGGGCCTTATGTCAAAAAAGCTGGGTCAAAAAGGACCCCGTTTCAAAAGGGCAAAGGTCTAGACGGTCCCGCGTCAAAATGACCCCGCGGCAAAAGGCCCCGCGTCAAAAGGAGCCAAGTCAAAAGAGCCCCGCGTCAAAGGGGCAGCAATTACAATTCCACGGCTAAAAACCCTGAGATCAGGAGTGAAAATCAGGAGAAAGATACATATGACCAGTGGCGTAACTAATTTTATTGTGCCCTGATCGTTCATCCAACTCATACCTTCCCCCTGCCGCCCACATTTCAGCTGGTATATATATATATATATATTTCTATGTCAGAAGGGCACGGACAAGGGACAAGAATAGAAATGCCCGAATAAAAAGAGTCAAAAGGGCCCTGCGACAAAAGGATCTGAATCAAAACAGCCCCGCTGTCAAAAGGGCCGGAATCAAAAGGACGTCGCGACAAAAAGCCCCTATCAAAAATGTCCGAGTCAAAAGGGACCTCACCTCAAAAAGGACACGGGTCAAAACGGTCCCGGGTCAAAAGCGTTACAGGCGAAAGGGCACCGCGAAAGGAAGCCCGAGTCAAAAAGGCCTCCGTTAAAACGGGACGAGTCAAAAGACCCCTGCGTCAAAAAGGACCGACTCAAAAGGCTCCGCGTCAAAAGGGCCCGGCAAATATAATTTCACGGCGAAAAAGCCTGAAATCAGGCCAGGACTGGAAATCAGGAGAAAGAAAGAGATATGATCAGAGGTGTAACAAATTTTACTGCACCCTGGTCATTGATCATGTATTTAATCATACCTGCCCCTGCCCTGCCCCACACAGAGTTGATGTATATATATATATATATATATATATATATATATATATATATATACAGATGGTGATCAGAAAAATGGAAACACCTGAACGAAATTGCAACTTATCAGATTAATATGGTGTCGGACCACCTTTCACCTTTAGAACAGCCTTGATGCGACGTGGGATGGAGGCATAGAGGTTGTGAATGGTAGCAAATGGAATTTTACACCATTCCTCGTGCAGGGCATCGGGCAGTTCTGTGAGAGAGGATGGAGGTGGAAATCGTTGCCGGAGTCGTGTTTCCAAGACGGATCACAGATGTTCAATTATGTTGAGATCTGGGGATTGGGCGGGCCAGGGGAGGTGTTGAACTTCATCCCGATGTTCCTCAAACCACGCTGCAACAACGCCAGCTGTGTGAATGGGTGCATTATCATCCCGGAAGATGGCGTCATTGTCCGGGAACAACATCCGGATCATAGGATGCAAGTGGTCTCCTAAAATTGCGACATAATCGTTGGCAGTGATTCATCCACTAAATATGACCACAGGACCCAATGAAAACGATGATATGGCGGCCCACACCATCACCGAGTCGCCGCCATGTTTCACAGTTCTGCGGAGACACTGCAGATCATAAGCTTCTTTGGGCGTTCTCCACACATAAACATGGCCCGTGGTTGGAATAGGGTGAAGGATGACTCATCCGACCATATCATACGTTTCCAGTCCTTAACGGTCCAAGTTGCATGGTCGCGGCATCATTTGCGGCGAGCGAAAGCGTTATGGTCCCTGATGAGCTGTTTGGCCCGTGCAACACGACCCCGTAAGTTCATTTCATGTAATTCGCGGCAGACTGTGATTGTCGAAACAGGGTGGGGGAGGTGCTGATTGAGTTCCTCCGTCACTTGCTCCGCAGTGGTACGACGGTTCTGCGTGACAATGCGCTTTAATACCCGGCGTGACCTGTCACTCATGTTTTTCTTCCGCCCACTGTTCCGCTTTCCCGATGTCGTTTTCCCGTGTGTTGTGTAGGCCGTCATCACCTTCGACACTGTCCCATGCGACACACCTAACACAGTAGCCACTGCCGTCACACTCACTCCACATAACCGCGCACCAACAATTTAGTCTGGTGGCAGAGCAAGAGAACCTTGCATTATGGGGTGACCAAGGTTTTTTGATGTTTTCTTATAGATTTTGATGTGCTGAATCCAAAACTGCCGGGTGCAACGCTGGCACCCTTGAGCATTTCCCACAAAACTAACTAACAATTTCCCCTCCCCCTTTTTTATTAAAAAATCGTTGACTTCGGGGAAATTAGCTGTAACTTCTACAGTAGTTAACGTAGATTAAAAATCCAAACCTTGTTCTGCTTCTAATGAAACAGACTTTCCAATTATGTTAATCACTTAGGGCTGCGACAAACAGGAAAGGGAAATAAAATGGGAAATTCTGGAAAATTCCCTCCCAAAGCATCTTTCAGCTCTTAATATCCAAGAGCCGTACCTCGAATCTCAATACGGAAAGAAAATATTTTTATATTTTCATGAACTTTCGACACTAGCAAACAATATTAGGAAGGGTACCGCCCTGGCACCCGTGAACATTTCCCACAAAACTTACAATTGCCCATCATTTGTATTTTACCAAAAAATTATTGACTTCTGGGAAATTATCTGTAACTTCTACAGTGATTAACGTAGAATAACGGTTCAGACTTTGTTATGCTTCTATTGGAACAGTCTTTCCAACAATGTTAACCACTTGGGACTGCAATGAACAGGAAACTAAAATAAAATAGGATATTCCGGAAAATTCCCTCCCAAAGCATCTTTCAGCTCTTAAAGTACAAAAGGGATGGGGCGTATCTCCTTCCGAAAGAAATATTTTTATATTTTTTTATATTTTCATGAACTTTCTACACTAGTAAACAATATTAGAAAGGTTGCCAACTTTACATTTCCCATTAAACTTATGATTTCCCATCATCTATATTAAAAATAGTTCATTGCGGGAAATGTACCTTGAACTTCTATACAAATTAACAAAGAATAATGTTTCATCCTTTTCTGTTTCTGTTCGAACAACCTTTCCAACGATATCAGCCCTTAGGGCAATATTTGCAATTTCGAGACATTTATATTAAGCATGAATGTAATGTATTTAGACTATTCCAAAATTTTCTATTATCAGTAAAGTGTATTAATAAATCGTATGTTTAAAAATAAATAAATATTCTTATAACTTTCTTCGATTTTTATGATTTTGATTAAAATGTAGCACCTGTAATTCGAGAGGTTTCGCACACTTAGAAAATCGATGTTCTAGTGGTATTCTAAAAGCTACACTTATCTGTAAAAAATGATTATTCAAGATAAATTTACATAGTGGCAGTATGTCGTGTTTATTTGTAGTATTATTCCTCACCACTTTCTTTACTCTCGTCAGCGTCGTTATGTGAGTACGTGTTTAGTTTGTTGTAGCATTTACCATCAAAGCATTTACAGAACATTGTACAAGGTAGTTTACCTACACAACTACATCTTCTTGTTGAACAAGGTTTTTCTGACCAACAGGAACATTTGATGAGGTGAAGCACATCGGCAGGAGCTGGCTCAACATTTGGAGGAAGCATAACTGGCCTTAATGATTTGGTTGTTTCATCACGTGTCCATCTATAACAAGTTGGATCAACATTTGGTGGGTCTGCTCTGTCTGCACTCAGCCAAATTAGCATTTGTAGATGTGCGCGCTTTACATTTAGTTTAAAAGCTTCCGACGTGAGTGGAAGAGAGCAAAGTAGTGGGGCTCTTGTGTGAGCAGATGCAGTTTTTTTTCTTCCAAACGTTAATACGAACTTCTATCATAGACTTTACACTTGCTACACCATAGCACGCAGCTACAAAGTCAGTTGCTTCTTGTTCTATATCACTGGTTATCTCTTCCTGGGATCCCAATTTTTCCAAGCTAACTCCTTTTAACACTTGTTTAATGGCTGTTGATTTTCTTGCATTATAGCCACCATATTCAGGAATGACTTCAGGAGTCCTAATGATCGACTTTAAAAACTAGAAATCTATTATCTGTGCTCTGTACACTGAATAAACTTGAGATACAAATAATGCTAGAGTTGGCACTTCTTTTACTGAGAAATGTTGGGTCATTGGTGGCTTTTTTGGCTCTGTGTACCGGTGTACTGGCACTCCACTAGTTATACCTTCCTTCATTTCTTCCTTTGTAATGCGACAAATTTTATTACTGTTGCAATTCCATGACTTCTCCACTTGTGTTATCAGCAGAGCCATACTGTGAGTTTGACGTAGGCCATTTAGAGATGAAATAGACGTGTCGAAGTTGTCACCAACAGTTTGCACAAATCCGTCTGGTGAGAGATTAAGTCCTTGCAAAGTTGGTGCTTTGCTGGCTTCTGCTGCAGCTGACGCTTTAAATCTTAGGGTTTCACTGTAACTACAAGTGATTCCAAACTTATAGAATTCGTCAGTGAGACGTTTGCTGTTCAGAAGCATAGCAAGAGCAATCTGGAGAATAGTTTGCTGCTTTGTCAATGCTGCAGTTACGATATTGCAGGTAGTTTTCCAATGAGTACTGCAGGTAGCTCAGTAACATCTCCAAACATCTCTAATAGGTAGGTTTTCCAAACATCTTTAATAGGGAAAGTAAAATTTCACTAACATTATTTTTGTCTTCAGAGAGGGTAGTTTCGTAACTTTTCAAGCTATCAGGCTTCTTCACTTCATTCATTATCTTTGTACTTAGTTCTTTATTGTTTCTCCATCATCGTCGTCATCTTCGGTAATATTCATGGCAAGAGCAGCTTGAATTTTAAAGGCAAGAATGCTGGATACACCAGGAGAGGACAATACTAGAAGGTCTTTACCTATTCTTTCCTGAACACCTCTTATAATTGCAAGATGATCAGTTCTAGATCCACCGTTCTGTTGATAAAGATGGTAAACTTAGATGGAGTTCCAAATACGAGAGGTGTCCTTTTTTAAAGCTGTCGTGACTGCGTTGATTCCATCTCCGTCACTTCCTTTATTTATGCTGCGTTTCAGTAAACAAATTTTAGTTGACTTACTTTGCAAGAATTGATTGTAACAGTCTTTGTGGTAACGAGCGTCTGCCGCATGTAAATCTCCAACAGCTCCATTTACAAGCACTCGAACAGCTTCGGATGATTCGTCATTTCTAACATCACATATTTTGAGGATAGTTTCTTAAATAGTCGGTTGCCCTGGATGATCGACCGTTCTAAGAAGGTGATATCTGCGCCATCGACTTGGATTTTTTGGATCAGGATCGGAACAGATCTCTCCACCGAATAGACAGTCAGTACGAAACTTGAAAGGTTTTGCGTCTGATCTTCTAATCCATTTCACCTGTGGTTCAGAGGAGGTTGAAGTTGACTGCTCTTTGACTCTCTTGATACGCCACTGCGAAGTATATGTTGATACGCAGTCCTTATGAAAGTATACTGGCACATTTTCCTCAAGAGAAACAAACCGTCCGTCACGTCTAAGATTACTTGCCAACACAATTGTTCGAACTCCAGTTGGTCCTCCAGTTATAATCCACTCTTGTGTTTTCTGACAGTTGAAAATGCACTTTTTTCTTCTGCCATGTTTTTAAAAAGTGCACTATGAAACACTACTTTGAAGCGTGTTAACACACGTAAAACAGTAACAGTTTATTCACTTAGTACTAGTCAGTTGTAAACTCACCCACATATTCACTAAAAACTGTTATGTCTATGTGATGGCTGCTACCTGTAGATATGTAAAAAGGTTGAATTAATACATGGAGGAACGTTAGAATTAATAATGATGAAAAGATAAAAAAAATAAACATTAAAATCCGTGAACTTTTAGCCAGGAACCGTAAACTGAACTTAAACTGTTAAAAACAAAAGCAAATACAAGTACTAAATATATCCTACTGCCCAAATTATATGAGGAAGATAATTGTACCATCAATTCTATAAATGTAAATTCCTTTTAAATTTTAATTATTCAAGTGTGTATCTTATGGTTATAGTTCACGTGTGTACGGTTATTTTCAAATGAAGAAAGATCATGAAAATAAAAAAAATATTTCTTTCGGAAGGAGATGCACGGATGCACCCCATCCTTTTTGTACCTTAAGAGCTGAAAGATGCTTTGGGAGGGAATTTTTCGAAATTTCCCATTTTATTTTAGTTTCCTGTTCATTGCAGCCCCAAGTGATTACTACTGTTGGAAAGACTGTTCCAATAGAAGCATAACAAAGTCTGAACGGTTATTCTACGTTAATTACTGTAGAAGTTACAGATAATTTCCCAGAAGTCAATAATATTTTGGTAAATTACAAATGATGGGAAATTGTGTTTTGTGGGAAATGTTCGAGGGTGCCAGGGCGGTTCCCTTCCTAATATTGTTTGCTAGTGTCGAAAGTTCATGAAAATATAAAAATATTTTCTTTCCGTATGGAAATTCGAGGTACGGCTCTTGGATATTAAGAGCTGAAAGATGCTTTGGGAGGGAATTTTCCAGAATTTCCCATTTTATTTCCCTTTCCTGTTCGCCGCAGCCCAAGTGATTAACATAGTTGGAAAGACTGTTCCAATAGAAGCATAACAAGGTCTCAACCGTTATTCTACGTCGATTACTGTAGAAGGTACAGATAATTTCCCAGAAGTCAATAATTTTTTGGTAAAATACAAATGATGGGAAATTGTGTTTTGTGGGAAATATTCAAGTGTCCCAGGGCTGTACCCTTCCTAATATTGTTTGCTAGTGTTGAAAGTTCATGAAAATATAAAAATATTTTCTTTCCGTATGGAGATTCGAGGTACGGCTCTTGGATATTAAGAGCTGAAAGATGCTTTGGGAGGGAATTTTCCAGAATTTCCCATTTTATTTCCCTTTTCTGTTCGTCGCAGTCTCAAGTGATTAACATAATTGGAAAGACTGTTTCCTTAGAAGCAGAACAAGGTTTGAATTTTTATTCTACGTTAGCTACTGTAGAAATTACAGATAATTTTCCCGAAGTCAACGATCTTTTAATAAAAAGGGGGAGGGAAAATCGTTAGTTAGTTTTGTGGGAAATGCTCAAGGGTGCCAGCGTTGCACCCGGCAGTTTTGGATTCAGCACATCAAAATCTATAAGAAAACATCAAAAAACCTTGGTCACCCCAAAATGCAAGGTACTCTGCAAATCTTATGGACTGGCTGCCAGACTAATTTGCCCTCTTTGAAAATCTGAGAGGTCTCCCATTTTACACTACCTCCTTCTGCTGCAGCCACTGGACACTGCTGTTCCACTGCGCCTGACGTAGTATGGAGACCGACCTAACACACAACCACCAGCGGTCCGGCGCTGCGGGCGCCACGACACAACTGCCAACCCATACATCTGACGTGTTGCCAACTACAGGTGTTTTCATTTTTCTGATCACCATCTGTATATAGTTCTGTCAGAAAGACACGGACAAAAAGGCGAAGAAAGAAATGCCCAAGTAAACTGGACCCCGGTCAAAAGGGACCGGCGACAAAAGGCTCCAAATCAAAAGGGCCCCGCTGTCAAAAGTGCCCAAGTCAAAAGGTCGTCGCGACAAAAGGGCCCTATCTAAAAATGCCCGGTGAAAAAGGACACCGCATCAAAAGGGCACGGGTGAAGGCTGTCCCGTATCAAAAGTTCCCGAGTCGAAAGGGCCACGCTACAAAATGCCCCGAATCAAAAGAGGCCCCGCGTCGAAAAGGCCCCTTAATAAAAGGCCCGGTAAATACAATTCCACGGCTAAAGAGCCTGAGATCAAGAGTGGAAATCAGGAGAAAGAAAGATATATGACCACTTACGTAAGTATTTTTACTGAGCCCTGGATCGTTGATCATCTATTTACTCATAACTTCCCCCTGCCCAACGCATTTCAGTTGGTGAATATATATTCTATGCCAGAAGGGCGAGGACCGAAATGCCCGAGTCAAAAGAGCCCCGGGCGAAAAGGCCCCATGACAAAACTGCCCTAGTTAAAAACGGTCCCGCGTCTAAAGGGCTCGGCGACCAAAGGGACCGAGTCAAAAGGGCCCAAGTCAAAACGGACCCGGGTAGAAGGAGCCCGGGTAAGGAGTCGGCGACAAATGAGCCCGCGTCAAAAGGGCGCTGTTTCAAAAGTGCCCTGGTCAAAAGGTCCGGAGTCAAAACGGCCCCGCACCAATACCGTACGAAAGTGCCACGCGTAAAATGGTCCCGTCTGAAAAAGGCCCCGCGTCAAAAGGGCCCGGTTCCACGGCTAAAAAGACTGAGATCAAAGCACGAGAGGAAATCGAGCATGCACAAGTGTATATTGTCCCTTTGGTAAGTTGATGGTTTTGTGCAAAAGAAGGAAAACTATCTGTAGTTATTAGTAGCAAATAGGAAATTGGAATCGTGATATAAGTTTTGTTTGGTTGTTGATTGTTCTGCAACAAATGCTATTACTTAAGTCATTCTCCATTAAAGTAAGGTTGCACTCCCGTCTTTCGGAGTTTGTATTCTCGTTACTTTATATATTATTCATTTTCCCCTTAGTTCTAAAATTCGATTTCTAGCCCTGGATCAAAGTATAGTATGAAAAATATTCTGTGAAAGCGATTAGTTTAATTTTGCAGTCAGAAGACACATGTGGAGCTGTATACAGGGTTAGTCAAAAGTATTGGGACAGAACAATAATAACGACGTGCGTGGATGGAGGCAAAAAATGTTACAATTGGGATTATTGTATTGACTTGGAGTGGGGTCACCTTCGAACCGATCTTGAATTCCGCCATATTGCATATCACACAATATTATTAAATATAAAAACGGTTATGTTTTTAGACTAACTTATACCTTAATATTCCTACAAATGAGAATGTGAACTCGTTTGTGACACATCATCTGTTTGGGACAGAGTATGCTCTGTTTTACAGGGTGTCCGATGTTTAAAAGTAAATTACAGACATTCAGTAAAGCGACATCAGCATCATCCCTATTTATCGTATGATCATACTTCAGGTCTCGTTTTATCACAATACAGCAGCCTTTTAAATGGTAAACTCCGCATCAAAAAATTGCGACAGCTAACGCCGTGCAGTTAGGCCACCAAATATACATCTTCTTATCACATAGTCGTGTCAGGTAAAGAGACCCCTCTCTCACCTCTTTCTTCTCTTCCATACTAAAATTAGCTAACAACATGAGCGCAATTTTTATTTCAAACTATACATGTATTAGTATAGATTAAAAGAAATAACAAAAAAGAGACGAAACAAGATTCATAGGTTGATGTAGGGAGAAACTGAAACACCCACAATGAAAAATTGAAACCAATGAATGTATATTACACAGAGATTCAGAAATGAGCAGAGAGAGAGAGAGAGAGAGAGAGAGAAGAGGAAAGGAGAGTAGAAGAAGAAGTAACGGGAGAACAGATAAAACTGTGGAATTCAAACGTAGTAAGAAAATAACCTAACATTATAAAGTTCCGTTTCCAGAAATCCAACAGTAATATAGAAATAATGTTTGTTTTTACATAGTTTTTCAGAACTATTCGGACATATAGACGATCCTTTAAATATTTATTATGTTACTTTCATAATGGATAGCATACTCAATTTCAAGTAGAACTGTAGATCTCCGAGACACATCTAGGATAATATCAAAGTTTTAACACACATGCTTTGTTTCCGCGTGATTCGACTGCAAATTCGGTAGTGTTCGTTGGACGTAATGATCCAAAATACATTCTAATATACCCAGTAGAGAGCGTTGGTCATATCTTCCATTTCAGACTACTAATGCGAACTGAACGAAAAAAACGAAACGAAAAGAAAAGAGAAAGAAAGAAAAAAGAGAAAATTGAAGAGTCCTATTTTATTGCTAAATATCTATCAGATATAACCTATATTAAAAGTCCAAACTGTATCGTAATGGAAAGCTACAAATGTTGGAAAGGAAAAGTTCATGTTTCTCATAGATGTAGCATCTTTCAAATTTCAACGTGAATAAAACACATTGAATTATAGGACGGGAACAAATATTGTGTCGAACTAGTAAAATGAAATTTTGTTTTCAAATAACGAGAGAGGTACCATTTTCTAGTCTTTTCCGAAGAGTTTTCTGTTCCGAACATCCAGGATTGATTTAATCTCTACCGAATATAACGTAATTTGCACAGAGAGAAAGAACACGCTAAGAGCTGATACGCATCATCGTGTCAGTCGTATGATGTTGGTTAGGTTATAGACCACCACTGGATCGAGGAATTTAAATCCGTAGTGAACCGGCAATTCGACTGAGATTCGGTAACCCAGAGGATAAAAAAGATATTTTACTTATTTCCTTGCGTTTAAACAGTATTTCTGTCAGAGATGACTAGAGCCGTTGATGTTATCCCCAGAGCGCGAAAAACACGTCGCCGAAGTTAACAGTTAATTAGATTCCCCGGACCAGGCTTCTGCTCCGTTTTAACTTTGGAATATGAACTGCATGTATGTGTGAGAGGGAGAGAGCTAGAGAAGTGAAAGATGCAAAGAAAGATAGGGAAACGTCAAGAAAGAAAAAGAGAGGGACGGGACGAATATAAATATGAAGCATACTTACTATTGCAGTGTATGATATAGAACGCACACACTATTTACTCGAACTGTCGCTAGTGATGCTTTGTAAGTTCTCCATCAGAAGATGAGTCTCTTTTTGCAGCCATTATTTTATGCGAAAAAATCATACTACCTGATGGAGTATCGAACCAAGATTTTTCATTTGGAAGTCTGACACGTTACCACTACATCACCGATTGCTTTAGCCAAACTTTGTTTAACAAATGGTGTAGTGTTTCTTTCTGAGAATGATAACATGAAAATTGCATACTGCAGATCAACGATGTCTTTGGAATGTCCTGGTAATTCCTGTCCTCTTTCCCATCCAACATTCGTAAATCGTCTCTATCATGATACAGATGTTTGCTTTCACATTGTTATGTATTGCTTGTCCAGTATGATAAGTTGATTCTTCACAATCACTATGCTACGAGGGTCATCCGGAAATTGGTACCCGTTTGTGCAATAAAGACACAGCAGTACATATTAACAAATATACACATTTTTATTGGAAAGAGCATACTTTACACTACTTCTCCACATAATCACCAAGCAAATTTAGGCATTTGTCATACCGTATGACGAGTTTTTGTGTTCCAGGGTCATAGTCCTCCGCCACCAGTGTATTGAGATACGTAGTCACGCCTCGTTTTCGTCACCACTGTCAAATCTTTTTCCCGCCAGAAAATCGAGACACATTAGGAAAATGTTCACAGAGTTCATCAATTGTGACGCGCCGATTGTTCCTCACTCATTCGTCTACTGACCTCAGTAGTTCGTCTGTAATGACAGATGGTCTCCCTGAACGCTCCTCGTCGTGTGTACTCCCCCTCCCCAGGTTGAAGTTGCGACACCAGCGCCGAACAGACGACTCGTCCATCGCATTGTCTCCATACACCTCCTTTAATTGGGGATGAATTTCACAAGGTCGAACGTTTCGTTCATTAAGAAATTTAATCACGGCCCTCACTTCACAACTGGAGGGTTCTCAATTCGTTTAATCATTATAAATGAGCACAGGCACTGCTAGCATCACGCAACCTCGCACAGAGCAGGCAGACAAGCCACTGACGCGTTATGACCTTGCCCAGCGGCTTTCCGAGTCGTCAGCGCTTCAAGCGGCGCGAACGGGTATCACTTTCTGGATAGCTCTCGTAGATAACAATATACGCTGCTGAAGTCGTCTGCTGTGAATTTTACTGGGCGCAGCCATATTGGTTACAAACAAACTGTTGTTAGGGTGGTTGCTAAGGCAGTTTCAATGGCGTTGTATTGAAACTGCTGAGTCTTGTGAAATATTCTCAAAATAGTGTTGACGAACAACATAAATGTGTATGCTGAAATGTCTGATTTAACGAATAGCAGTGAATATATTTACTTTTTGCGTATTTGAAGCCTATATTTTATATGAAAAAAAAATACTCTACATTTTATTCAGGCTAATGCAATCAACGATACTTGCTGGACAATAAGCGAGTGACAATTCTAAGTATCTATATGAGCGTCCCTTAACAATAATTTTGGATTGATTTTAAATAAAATTACGTAAAATTGTATGGTATATACCTTTGCCATATTGTTTATTTAGCTTTAGTAAAAATGTTTAATATGGAAAACAGTTTTTTTTCTTTTTTCAAATTAAGGATCAGATATTCGGAGCGAAACAGTACAGCGCTAGAATAACCAATGTAGCCTATTTTATAACATGCAATTACGAATACTTGATCTTAGAAACAACATCTCTTCGTGGAAATAGTTTCCTAATTTATTCTTCATTCTTTTGTTAGCAGGTGTTCATTCCTTGCTTGGCACTGGTAAAGTTGAAATGCGTCACCAGAAATAATTATTTAAAAGGTATAATTCTCTAACTATTCTATCTAATGTCCTAATCTTATCTAATTATTATTTTCTTTGCGTCTGCCACGAACGGCGCGCAGATTTGTCACATGCCAGCATACACAAGTATTAAAACTCATAAGGAAAACACATACCAACTTACGCTGGGTAGTCTCACTTCGCGTAACACAGCACTTATGATAATTCGGGGCATCTGGAAGCTCGAGCGCCCATAAGGATGCATCTGTAGCGAGTAGGCAGATCAGTGAAGTTGGAAATGTGTGTAAAGAAAAAAAGACAGGCAAGAAAAGCATACACCAACCTGAACTAGTAATCACCACAAGAGGATCTGGGCAAGGTTCTAGAACACAGGTCCCCATTTCCACAGGTCCAACCAACCTAACTACTAACCTATATGGGGGACCTTCCCGTGGATTTGCATTTGAATTTCTTAGTAACCATGACGCTTTTTAAACACTGTTTTTATGTTCTCCCACTACATAGGCTAAATAATTCTCTTACACATAACTATTTTCGTAGATTAGCAGATTTTTAGACGTAAATTTTCACAACATGATCCTGCATTCTTCATGTGCGTTTAACGTAGATCGATAGGATTTAACAATTATAGTTTAGGACAAACGAAACGAGACAAATTAACAAGTCTGGTTTAAACTTTATTGTATTGCCTGTACCCTTACCAACATTCATATGCAGTAACGTACAGATAGGTTAGTTGTGCTTAATTAAATGCGGTTGTCTTAAATATATGTGTAAACGCTGATTTACTAGTTTTAAAATCATCCATTGCCTGCTAATGTCAATTGAAATTTTTGCATAACTTATGTTACCACAAGAGTAAAATTATCATGGAACTTGCGCTGGTGGGGTTTGGAAAGAGCGGAGGCAGGCGAGTATCACACTCCATGCTGGAGCAGCATTGTTGAAGATTAGTGTCTTTAAACGTATGATTCAGTTATCAGTTTACTAAGAAAAGTTAATACAATGTTCTGAGTATTAATAAATATTAAACGGTTAGCGAAATTAACCTAAAATGTCACAAACATACAAACAAAAAAGACAGAGCAAGGGTGTTTTTGGTAAAAAAAAAAAAAGTGTATTTTAATTTCTTCCTGTAGAACAATATTTCTAATTTTGTTTGATTTGTTAATAATTCTGTAGTCAATTACTCTTAAACTCTTATGGTTACATCCGAAAGCGGGACAAATCATTTTCAGAGGCGAGTACCATGTAAACTTCTTTATATTACCCGCTCAAAGCTGGTTTGTTTGTAACCAGCTAGCTAAACAGGAAGCGGAAGTGACGTTTTCTGCACCAGCGTATTATTCATAAGGCCATTGCGTTACCCCTACACTATCATGCCATCTAAAATTTCAAGCCGAATATTACTTTCTTTAGCCCTGATCTTTGGAACGAATCGGCTTCTTCCTGTAACGTTATTTGCAACAAATTGCACAACAAAATTGATTTGTTCGACGGCCTAGAGAGAAATAACTGCCCACTGATAAAAAAAAAAAAAAACTTACAATCGAGGAAAGAATGTGAAATTAAAACATATTTTGCAGTAATTTATCCGTGCAAGTTCAAAAGTAAGCAAATAATAATAATAATAATAATAATAATAATAATAATAATAATAACCTATATTATAAAATTGAAAGTAACTATGTGTGTGGCTCCTAATCTCTTGAACCACCTAACTGATCTCTTTAAAGCTTTCAACATAGATAAGGTTCGGATCTGGGACTACTTTTGTCATTTCAGTTTGACGGTGCAACGTAGGGGCCGGTGAGAGGGAGGTACATGTAAAAAAAAACTGAAAATGAAAGTGGCTGTCTTTGTGACTTCATCACTCTTGAACCACCCGACCGATCTCAATTAAATTTTCAACACAGATCAGGTTCGGGCCTTAGATAGCATTTATCTATTTACTTTGACGAGGGAAAGGGAGAAGTTAAAAAGTATAAATAAAAATTGATAACTCGCGAAACAAATGATCCATCACGATCAAATTTTCAACCTAGATGAAGTTCGAACCTGAGATGGTTTGGACGTTGGAACTAAAGAGATAAAGAGGAGGAGCGACATTTAACAAAGAACGAAAAATTACTGGTATAAGTGGTGTATCTGTAATTTTTGGATTCGCTGAGATTAATAGTGACACATCTGATGCTGTTTAAATCCAAATTCAGTCCCTCTAGTGGGAGGAGGGAGAGACATATAAAAATGATCGAAATAACCAATATCAGTGTCGAATTCAGTTTTCCGGCTCGCTGAGATCAACAATGACACTGCAGATGCCGTGCCCCACAACATAGGGATGGGAGAGGATATAAAAAACACAACGAAAATGACCGATATCAAAGAGGGCTTTAGTAACACGAAACAGTGACTGAGTAACGGACCATATTAATATTTTTTCTCAATTTAACCCAATGAAGCGGGTAATTGATGCTAATAATAATAATAATAATAATAATAATAATAATAATAATAATGATAATAATAATAATAATAATAATAATAATAATAATAATAATGATAATAATAGACTACTATAGAGTGAATGTACACATATTATTATTATTATTATTATTATTATTATTATTATTATTATTATTATTATTATTATTATTATTCCCGTACTTTTGAACTTGCACGACGAAATTACTGAAAATATGTTTTATTTCTGTAATTTTTCCTGGATTGTATGCATTTCCTTCATTTATTAGTGGGCACTAATTTCTCTCTAGGCCGTCGAATAAATCAATTTCGTTGTGCACTTTGATTCGTTCCAAAGATCACACCTAAAGTAAGTAATATTTGGCTTCTAATTTCAGGTGGCATGAAAGTGTTCGGGTAACGCAGTGGCTTTATGCATAATACAGCTATCTAACATAGGTTCAAATCTTATTCACGTCAAAGTTAATATTTTTACAATGTGATTGTGAAGAATCGACTTATCATACTGGACAAGCATTACGTAAGAATATGAAAGCAAACACCTGTATCACGATAGAGACGATTTATGAATGTTGGTTGGGAAAGGGCAAGGGAATTACCAGGACATTCCAAAGACATCATTGATCTGCAGTATGAACTTTTCGTGTTGTTCTCAGAAAGAAACACTACACCATTTGTTAAACAAAGTTTGGCTAAAGCAATCGGTGGTATAGTGGTAACGTGCTTACCCCAGATTCCCGTATAAAACAGGATCTTGTGTAGAAGTTTCCTTGAGACATCCCTATTTATCCTAGAATCGTGGGTCGTACATAATTCTCTTCAGAACTGGCTTTCAAACGATACCATTCACATGTCTCCATCGTGTATCTAAGGCGTGAAAATCGCGAAAAAAAGAGATTTTTTTGGTTAAAAATATTTTTTTTTACCTTTTTGCTCCTATGGACCCCCAGTGTTAACGCAGAGATCACCTGAAAAATCTGATAAATTTTGTCCGGTGGACTGCATGTTTGTGCAAAATTTCAATCTTCTAGTTGCAAAAGTAAATCCGCCAAAAAAAAAAAAAATAAATAAATATCGGCCTAATAACAAAATATTTTTTAAAGTTTTGACGTCATCATCTCCTATGTCTCGACGCAGAAAGGCGTGAAACCATACATAACGTGTTCTACAATGCCTCTAGGCTTGGAAAACAGAAAACCCAAAGTAAAAAGCTTTATTTGTTCTTTTTAAATCGAATAATGAAGACACTCATTTAGGAGCTAAAACATATTAACAATCCACAAGAACTGTCACTTGTTGAAACCTTCATATCGAATTATGAATGGATTTCAGGTGCTGTACTCAACAAAGGAAAGTCAAGCCTGATGTGTGCAAACACAGCTGACCAACTCATGGCAGACACATAGACTACAACTTTCGTGCCACAACATGCACTGTGGTAGTGGTTGTCCTTATTCATCAAAGTAAAGCCCGCCATGTAAGTCTTGCAGGCCGAGTGTACCTTTTAAATGTTTTTATATTCAGTCGTCTTTTTTTCCATACAAAACTATTTTCCTGCCAAAGAAATATCTCAGTATCATACGGAAACACACAATGCAACTGCTGTGGCATACTCACTCCCTAAGGGTGAATCACGCGACAGTGTACTTATCAAAATGTGTTGGTGGCCTTGGCCTTGAAAACATTCAACTTCAGAGCTGCTCGCACATAGCTTGTGCCAAAAGGACTAGCTCAGGAGAGTAGTGCTCTCGGAAGTAGGAACGAGAAACACAGTTCTGATTGGTTGGTGTTATCAATTTCTTGCCAGGTTGCATTTAAATAGCAGAAGTTAAATAATTGTTGTTGTCGGTCTTCGTGGCCGAGAGGGCTAGCGCTATATGCTATTAATGAGAGCCCCTTTTGGCTCGAGGCTCGAGGATTTTTTTTACATTTTTAAAATATTTTTATAACACTTTTTAAATTAAAATAATATGAAAATAATATTCAAAAAAGTGATTTACTTACTTTTGTGCAGATAAGTAGTAGTAGTAGTAGTAGGAACGGGTTAAAAGCCCCGCAGGGCTCGTTTTGTTCCCCTTGTACTCCATGATAAATTTTGTGACCAACTTAAAACAACTGGCTAGGATAGCGTTTAGAACAGCTGACTAGAGTAGCGCGCGAAAAAAACGTACTTCTGGGAGCATTACTCTCCCGAGTGGGTCGTGTGCCAAACACTGCTCATGGAGTCCCTTTCCAGCACAGTAAAAGGGTGAAAAAAAAAGAAAGGAAAAAATAAAGTATACGGAAAACTGTTCCTTATGCAAAGAGCGTTTGAAAACATTTCAAAAGGTACGCTATGACTATTACCAGTTAATTGGCAACAACCGATATCACGGACAGATCCAGGAAGTTTTGAGGGGGGGAGGGGGCAGGTCTGAAAAATAAATTTGAGACATTTCTTGATATGTGGTTGGCTAACCAAAAATGTGAACTGGAGTGCTTCATAATACGTATTTATCGCCCTTCTGGAGGCTGCATTGAGGAAAGCCACGTTGTTCAACACGAGAGAATCCAGGATTACAATAAAAAACTTTTAATTACCATCTTTTTATTATTGCATTATTTTATTTTATTATTATCATTATTTTTCTTAGATTATGTAGAGTAAACTATTTTTAATTTAATTTCCTATTAACATAATTCATATTAACTCTTTACTAATATCCTTATTTTTATTTGAATGAAAATGTAACTTGTCATTCAAAAAGCTGACAATTGATGCTTTTGTGTTTGATTAGTTGCTTGGCTGCAGGTCCGTATCCACAGGGGAACTAGGGTGCCGGGCCCCCCTAAAGTTTTACTGTTCCCCCTAACAGGGACGTACCCAGAAATTTATTTCGGGAGGGGCGTAAAGCGTTTTGGAGGGGTCCAAATACAATTTGAGACTAAATTATATGAAAATTTCTAAAATTGCCCCTAAAAGTAGATTACATTTTTTAAAAGTCGGGATTTCGGGGGGCGGACCCCCAGGACCCACCCTGCGTATACCCCCTAAAATATTCACGGTAGGCTTGCAAATGAACTGCTATACTATAATGATGAACTATAATATGGTTGGATCGGCCCCCTAACTTCTACCGCCCCCTCATATTTTTGGGCTGGCTACAGCTACCTGCTTGGCTACCTACCAATACACACAATGATTAGTCTTAAGGGGCCTCCACATATTACGTAACGCTACTTTTGACCAATTTTTATCCTCTCCCTCCCCCTTGTCACACTTCGTAATGCAAGGCTGAACCCCTCCCCCGTTCGTTACGTAACACTTTTGGATTTTTGTTCTCTCACCAATTTTCCTTATTTTGGGAGTTATTATAATAAAAACTATTTTTAATAGCACAAATTTTATTACAAAATGCTCTTTTTCTGAATATCTTTGTAGTATTTTTCACTAATAAATCAAAGTACCGGTACGTATTAGAAAATGGTAGGATGGTAATAATATTTTAACCCCATGAGATTGCTTAATTAACAGTCCTAATTTTTCAAAACTGCATACTGTCGTTTCCCAAGGAGATCACACCTATCCTTTTCGGTCAGATGATGACAACGAGGGTCACTACGAAAGTTTTGAGATACGCATTGTTGTGGCACAGTATTTGAATTCCAACAATTGCGTTCGGTAGTGGTATCCAGAGCAAAGAAGCGAAGCAGGTTTCAACGGCGTATCGCCTTCACTTGTTTGTTGATGTGAGCAGTATTCGGCTGTCTAGAATGAAGCTCGAAAGGGAACCTTTTCGGGGAATGATCCTTTACGATTTCAAAAGTGGTTTGAACGAGACAAAAGCCTTGACCGTTTGCAGGGGGCATTTGGGGACCTTGCTCCTTCCCGTGCTACAATTTTTCGGTGGTTTGGTGAATTCAGAAGAGGCCGGACATCGCTTAAAGATGGAGAGAGAGCTGCACGTGCTGCAAAAGCTGTGTCAGATGAAAACATTGCCGCTGTGGAACAAATGATTCGAGAAAATCCTCGAACAACTTTCAAGGACATTGAATCTACAGTGAACATTGGATCGCCAGCAGTAAGAAAAATTCTTCATGTTCATCTTCGGTTCATCTCGTTGGGTGCCTCACACTTTGACTGAACAGCAGAAGCGCATGCGTGTGTATAGGTGTGAAGAAATGCTTGCAAGATTTGATGGAGGCAATTCTCGACGCGTCTCTGACATTGTTACTGGTGATGAGACTTGGATCTATCAATTTGACTCTGAAAATAAACGCCAGTGTACAGTTTGGATCTTTCCAGACGAAAATCCACCCACGAAAGCGAAGCGACCGCGAAGTGTGGGGAAGAATATGGTCGCAACTTTCTTCTCCAAATCTGGCCATGTTGCTACTGTTCCACTTGAAGAACAAACGACTGTTACTGCTCAATGGTACACTACTGTTTGCCTAACAAAAGTGTTCCAGAACCTTCGGGAACGGCGTCCAAGAACTGGATTGCGTGGGATCCTGCTTCATCATGACAACGCGTCCGCACACACGGTCAACATCACAATCCAGTTTTTAGAATCTAGGGAGGCCAAACTTATGTCTCATTCGCCGTATAGCCCTGACCTGGCCCCGTGTGATTTTTTTCTGTTCCACGGGATCAAAGATCGCATGCGTGGGAAGAAATTTTGCAGCCCTGAAGAAGCTGTAGTGGCTTACGAGAACGAACTTTCAACACTAGAAGAAAAAGGCTGGCAACACTGCTTCCAAAAGTGGCTTTCGAGGATGCAAAAGTGTGTACAGTGTAATGGTGAATACTTTGAGAAAATGTAAGTGTTAAATTGATTTTAAGTAAGTTATTTCACATCTGAAAACTTTCGTAGTGACCCTCGTACTGACAAGGAAGATGAAGGTGGAACAGGATCTGAAGAACTAACATCGATCTCTTTTTCAGGGATCCAGGATGCTTCATGCATTTGAAATTCGCCAGTTTCGACGATGCAAAGTTGCCTTTCTCGTCGACCACAGATTCAAAGTGGCTGTGCATGTGAAGAAGCAGGGACATCTCGTTTGTGAAGAAGCTCTCGAGCATCTTTTTTGGACTTCGGACTTCAGTTTACCTCTTTTCATATTCTTCTTGTCCTAAATCAGTGCGAGAATGCGAATAAACTCAATTTCTTCAGAAATATTCAAATTCAAAAATCAAAAATTTAGTACGAGATAATATCCGACGAATTAGGTTTTTTAATATCTTATTTTGATCTACAAATCCTGGATCATTCCATCGCGGAAAATATAATTTCACGAAAAAGAATTTCTTCTGTTACCCATGCAAAACCCCTTAGAAGAATGGAGTGAGTAATGATTCAAATCAAAGGTTTCAGATAACATTCTCCGAAATAGCAATACTAGTGGGAACATGAGGGCATTTTCAGGCGGTGGTTACGATCACTAACAACTAACTCCGGAAAAGCGTGTTCCCTAAATCCAATGCTGCGATAGCCACAAAACGGAGTTTTATTGTATTGTAATACATGCAGGATTTGCCACCATTTACGCTGGTGTCTAGTGCGTCTTCGAATCTCTTCTGTATGATTCAATTTATATAGGCTATAGTTCGCAATTTTCCAAAACAATAGGAATATTTATTTATCTATATCGATATATATATACGAGGGTTGGAACTTAAATAGTGGCAACACTGCTGTGGAGACACTATGCAATGAAATGTACTAGTGGCGCTGATAGCGCACGTTGTTAACATACCTACCTAACCTCTGAGCAAGTAGACTCGCCCGTCCCACGTCACCGGCAGGGTCACAAGCGAGGGAAGCATAAATCACTTGTGAGCGAGCGGTCTAACGTAAAGGTGTCACTGTGTTTTCGAAACAGGAACAACGGAGTTGGATCAAGATTGAATATGCCAGAGGTCGTACAGCACGACAGTGTCATCAAGGGCTTCAAGAGGCGTGTGGGGAATCGGCATTGCCGTACAGGACAGTGCATGGTAGGTAAAAACCTTTAACGAAGGTCGGCAAACTGTGGCGGACATGCATCGGGCAGGTCGTCCTAGCGTCTCTGAAGAAGAAGTGCAGGCTGTTGCCGCGTTAGTGGACAGTGATCGACGCCTGACGATTCGTGAGCTCGCCCACGAAACCGGATTAGGGCATTGATGGTCAGCCCTGGAGGAACGTAATGCGTTAGGATAACACACCATAACTTTCACCATACTGGGGCTCTGACGCACTTTCGACTTTCGCGGCGACCCATAATGACGCCATTCGTTGGATTGGCGTTTCAGTGTTGGCTCGTAAGATCTGGCCCATGTCTCATCCAGTGTTACGATACGGCGTAAGAAAGCCTCGCCTTCGCGCTCATACCGCTCCAAGTGCGTCTGAGCAGCGTCGTAACGCATCCATTTTTGCATTTCCATCAACTCATGCGGAACCCACTGTGATGCAGTTTTGCGCATGCCCAGGCTTCCTTCAGAATGCGAAGCACAGCCTTACGCGCTAATCCGGTTTCGTGGGCGAGCTCACTAATCGTCAGGCGTGGATCACTCTCCACTGTCCACTAGCGAATTTGACACCTTTACGTTAGACCGCTTGCTCACAAGTGATTTGTTCTTCCCTCGCTTGTGCGCCTGCCAGTGACGTGGGACGGGCGAGTCTATTTGCTCGGAGGTTAGGTAGATATGTCAACAACGTGCGCTATCAGCGCCACTAGTACATTTCATTGCATAGTGTCTCCACAGCAGTGTAGCCACTATTTAAGTTCCAACCCTCGTATATATATATATATATATATATATATATATATATATATATATATATATATATATATATATAAATGAAAGTGACTATGTTTGTAACTTAATAACTCTTAACCACCCGACCGATCTCTTTCAAATTTTCAACATAGATGAAGTTCTGACCTGGGATGTTTTTTATCATTTTACTTTGAAGGTGGAACTTGGGGGAGGGGGTTTATATAAAAAATGATTGAAAATGAACGATGTTAGTATCAAATGCATAGGTTCCGGGGTCGCTGAAATAAACAGTGACTCTTTCGATGCAGTTTAAATCCAAATTCACCCCGCAACTTGGGTAAAGTGGAGGATGACATATACAAAATGTTCGAAAATGACTGATATTAGAGTCGAGACCATGGTGTTAGGGGTCGCTGAGATGAACAGTAACACTTTCGATACCGTTTAAATTAAAATTTGGCCATGCAACTTGGGGAAGGGGAGATATATAAAAGTGATCGAATATGACCGATATTTGTGTCGAATCCATAGTTTTTGGAGTCCGTAAGTTGATGGTGAGAGTTTTGGTGCCCTATATATCCAAAATGAAACGTATTCTCCCCGTATGAAAAACGGGTATTCTAGGTAATTTATAAAAAAGAAAAAAAAACAATAAAATTATTTATTTAAAAGATTGCATACAAATCTGAGAATAAAAATAAAAAATACAGCAGAAAAAACTGTTACGTAGCGAAGACCTAAAGCCCCTCCTCCCCCTTATCACTCTTCATAACGCAAGGCCGAACCCCCTTCTCTCCTGGCCGCGTTACGTAATATGTGGACGACCCCTAAATGTGTCTTAATCACATATCCATTAGACACAGAACAAATATAGACACTTTAGTTCTTCTACTGACAGTCAGTACATATAGTGATTTTTCTTGATTGACTCTTATGCACATTTCGGTTGCACATAGAACAAATCCAAGAACGTTTTATGTCATCAATTCGAGAACAAATAGCACATCTCCTCCTTTTAGCTGGAGAATCTGTTTGCGGACAGTTTTCATTGATGTTCCTATCAGTTAGTCGTAACAATGACTGCCGAAGCCTACGAGAAAGTGTCCCGCATTCTTCCCTTACTTTTAGGTGATCTTGAGCGAGAGTCATCGTAATACTCCTCATGAAGTCTCGTCTCTGAAGTCTTCTTGGTTCGTTGGAAAGATGGTAAAAAAAAACAAGGCTATTTAAGCATGCAACGTCCAGTATTCTATAGAAAATTGCAAGAAATCACCTTCTGTAAAATCTGCCAGTTCCGAGTTCTGCACACATCTCCGTAACACTCCCCAAGAAAACCACAGAAAAAATGTAATGCAGGAAACGTATAGCGCAAGTACTATCCTGGGGAAAATTTCGACCCCAGAGGTCCGAAACTATCGAAACAACAAAGTGCATGAACACGAACAACAAGTCGCTACGAAATCTCAAGATCAACTGAAAAAATGCAACCGTTAAGTTTTACGACCCACGATTATGCCGGCTAGGGTAAAGGAGGCGGCGATAATGAGAAATGAATGAAATGGTGGAATGAAGAAAGTGGGACGAAACTGGAGAACCCCGAGAAAACCCACGCACACAGTGTTTATCCAGCACAAGGTTCACTTTGCGCGGTCTGGGATCAAACCCAGGACCCCATGCACCAGAGGTGAATACTCTATCACTGAGCCACCCCGGCCCCCTAGCAAGTTCAACTGAGAATAGACGACTGAAGCCTCAGTGAAACAATATATATATATATATATATATATATATATATATATATATATATATATATATATATATATATATATATTGTCCACAGCTAGAAATGTGTTTGCGGAGGTCAAATTTGATCCCCCACGATAGTAGTTACGAGTTAAGTATGTAGTGATAACTTAGGAAAAAGATATGTAAAAACTTAGATTTCTTAATAAAAATAACTTTGTATACTGTTAGTATATATATATATATATATATATATCTACAGGGTTTGTCCGGGAAGTAATAGGACTGATTTTATTCCGCCATGACTGTACTTCGGAGCGTGCGCGCACCGACTGAATCCAGTAGAGGGCGTTCCTAGCTAACGAACGATCAGCTGGTCAGTAGTCTCCGAGCACACGGAGAGTCAGGACAGGCTTTTTCGCGCGACGTGTTTCTGTGAGTGGTGCAAGCCGAAAATGCAGCGTTCGTTAGAGCAGAGGTACGCGATTAAATTCTGTGTTAAACTCGGTAAATCTGCGACAGAGACGTTTGATATGATCAAGCAGGCTTACCCAGATGATGCTTTAGCAGGAAGTGGTGTGTTTCGGTATCACAAGGCCTTTTCGGAGGGCCGGGAAGAGGTCGCCGATGAAGACCGTGCTGGAAAACCATCGACTTGAACAAACACCGACAATGTGACTCGTGTGCGCGAAGTTTTGAACTCAGACCGTCGACTAAGTATTCGTTTAATTGCCCAGATGTTAAATTTACCAAAAACTGTGGTTCATGAAATTGTAACGGAGCCTTTGAACATGCGCAAGATGTGCGCGAAGATTGTCCCAAAAGTGCTCACTGACGACCAGAAATTGCGACGAGTGGAATTGTGCCAAGAAAATTTGAACATATGTGAAAGTGCCCCCAATTTTTGAAAAAAGTAATCACAGGTGACGAATCATGGATCTTTGAGTATGATCCCGAGACAAAGAGGCAATCTTCCGAGTGGCACACGCCGGCGTCTCCTCGCCCAAAAAGAGAAGAATGAGCAAATCCAAAGTGAAAACAATGCTCACTGTCTTTTTTGACATCAAAGGATTCGTCCCATATGACTTTGTTCCTCCTGGACAAACCGTCAACTCCAAGTTTTACGTGGAAGTGCTCAAGAGACTCAAACAAAGGGTCAATCGGGTCCGACCAGACTTCGGAGCTGACTGGAAGCTGCACCACGACAACGCTTCGGCTCACACCGCCTTTCTTGTGAATAGCTACCTGACCAAGGCCGGCAACCCAACGCTTCCGCAGCCGCCCTACAGCCCAGATGTGGCCCCCTGGACTTCTTTTTGATTCCTCGCCTGAAACGCCCGATGAAAGGCAAGCATTTTGAGACGACAGAGGGGATCCAAGCAGCTTGCAACGCGGCTCTCAAGGCTATTCCGGAGAATGACTTCCGTGACGCCTTCAATGCTTGAAAATCGCGCTGGCAGCGCTGCATCAACGCAGAAGGAGCCAATTTGAAAGTTTTCAAAGAATTGTAACGATTGGCTCAATAATTTTTTAAAATCAACTCAGTCCTATTACTTTCCGGACAAACCTTATATATATATATATATATATATATATATATATATATATATATATATATATATATATATATATATATATAACGCAGCAGCCGAAATGCGTGGGGCAGGAGGGTATGAGCAAATCGATCACCAATGGAATGAATCGATCCAGGGCACAGTAAAACTAGTTAGGCCACTGGGCATATCTGCTTCCTTCTCTTCTCTTTACATTATATCTGGAGATGTATGTTCTGACTAATAGGCTACTGTGGCAATTTTAAAAACGTAAGAGGATATACGCTATCAATCATAAGCTATGACTTTTAATATATATAGGGCAATAAATCGAAAAACTCTATATTATTGTTCTGTCCCAATGCCCTGTATAGAGATCCACATATGTCTTCTCAGAGCAACATTAAACTAATCTTTTCCACAGAATATTTTTCATTCTATACTTTGATCCAGGGGTTGAAATGGAATTTTAGACCTAAGGGGAAAGTCAATAATAGATAAGGTTTGATTCAGAAAGTCGGAAGAGCAAGCGAACTTTGATGGAGAAGCGATAGAGATTGTTGCAGAACAATTAACAAAAAAACAAAATTAATATCACCATTCAAATTTACTATTTGTTAATATTAACTACAGATGTTTCTCCTTCCTTTGCACAATTACTTCAACTTACGAAGGGGATCTTATCTTCTCGTGCATACCTGATTTTCACTCTTGCATTTATCTCAGGCTTTTTGCACGTGAAACCGTATTTACCGGGTAACTTTGACGGGGGGCCATTTTGACTCGTGCATTTTTGTCGCGGAGCACTTACGCCCAGACCTTTTTCATGCTGGGCCGTAAGACTCGGGCCCTTTTGAGGCAGGGTTCTTTCGACCCAGTCTGCTTTGACGCAGGACTTTTAACTCGATTCCTTTTGACCCGGGCAATTTTGACGCGGGGCCGTTTTGACTCTGGCCTTTTAGTAGCGGGGCTATTTTCACCCGTGTCCTTTAGAGGCGGGTCCTTTTGACCCGGGCTCTTTTAATGTAGGGCCAGTTTGTCGCGGGGCCCTTTCACCAAGCTCTTTTGGCGCGGGCTGTTTTGACTCGTATCCATTTGTAGCGGGGCCGTTGTGACTCTGGCCCTTTTGTTGCGGAGATCTTTTGACTCGGAGACTTTTCTCGCGGGGCCTTTTGACCCGGAGACCTTTTGACCTGTGCTCGTTTTTTACATTCGCTCAGCCGCGTAACTCTCAGCCGGTGCCTTAAGCATTCAAAACCGGCGAGGTAACATTATTGCGAATGTTTCTTTATTTTTTCTATTCTCTCTTGACGCGGGGCTGTTTATACTCGGGCTCATTTGACGTAGGGGCCTTTTGACTCGGTTCTTTTTGTCGCGGGACCATTTTGACCCAGGTCTTTTTCACGCTCGGTCGTTTTATCCCGGAAACTTTTAACTCAAGTCTTTTTGACCCGGGCCATTTTGACTTGGACTCTTTTTTCGCGGAGACTTTTGACCTGGACATTTCACTCTGGGCTGTTTTGACCCGGGCCCTTTTGACATGGGATCGTTTTGCCTCGGGCACTTTTGTCGCGGAGACCTTTTGACGCAGGCCTTTTTGACGCGGGCTCTTTTCTAGCGGGGCTGGTTTGAACCGTGCCCTTTTGAGTTGCATCCTTTTGACCCGGCCTCTTTCGAAGTAGGGACCATTTGTCGCGGGGTCTTTTGACTCGGCTCCTTTTCACGCGGGGCCGTCTCTACTCGGGGCCTTTTGTCGCTAGGCCCTTTTGACCTGCAGACTTTTTGACTTGCGCTCTTTTAACGCGGGGCCATTTCTTCTCGGGTCCGTATGACGTAGTAACCTTTTGACTCGGGTTTTTTCTCGCGGGATCCTTTTGAGCCGGGCTCTTTTGAAGCAGGACCCTTTTAACTCAAGCCTTTAGACGTGGGGCCATTTTGACACGGGACCTTCTGTCGCGGGGACCCTTTCACACAGGTCCTTTTGACTCGGGCCCTTTTGTTACAGAGATATTTTGAACCCGGGCCTTTTGTCGGGGGGTTCTTTTATCCGAGCCCTATTGACCTGGGCTCTTTTCACGCGGAGCCCTTTTTACTTGGGCCTGTTTGACTCAGATCCATTTTGACTCGGGTCTTTTTGTCGCAGGACACTTTTGACACGAGCTCTTTTGACGCTGGGCCGTTTTGATCCGGGAACGTTTGTTGCAAAGGGCTTTAGACCCGGGCCTTTTCGACTCGGGCATTTTTGTAGCGGGGCCCCTTTTGGCACAGTCCGTTTGGCATAGAGCCCTTTTGACTCGAGCTCTCTTAACGCAGGGTTCTTTTTTACTCCGGTCTCTTTGTTGCAGAACGATTTTGACCTGAACTTTTTCACGCTGTTCCAATTTGACCAGGGCCCTTTTGAGGCGGGATACTTTTGACCGGGGCTCTTTTTACGCAGGCCCCTTTTAACTCGAGCCCTTTTGACGCGGGGTCGTTTTGAGTCGTTCCCTTTTGTCGCGGATACCCTTATACCCAGAACTTTTTCACGCTGGGCCGTTTTGATTCGGGTCCTTTTGAGGAGGGTTCCTTTCGACCCAGGCTCTTTTGACACAGGGCCTTTTAACTTTATCCCTTTTGACCCGTACAATTTTGACGCTGGGCCGTTTTGACTCAGGCCTTTTCGTTGCGTCAATCTTTTGACCCTTGCTGTTTAGAAACCGGTCCTTTTGACTCGAGTCCTTTTGTTGCGGGGTCCTTTTGACTTGTGCCCTTTAGAGGCCGCTCCTATGACCCGGCCTTTTCTGACCCAGGGCCAATTTGTTGCGGGCCCTTTTGACCAGGGCCCGTAATGACTCGGGCCCTTTTGGCTCAGTTCCCTTTTGTCGCTGAGATCTCATGACTCGGGCCGTTTTAACTTGGGGCCTTTTGTCGCGGTGGTCATTTACCCTGGCCCTTTTGACACTGAGACATTATGACCTGGGCTCTCTTGACGTGGAGCTGCCTTTTCTTGGACACGTTTGACGCAGACCTTTTTCACGATTTGTCGCTTTATTCCTGGCTCTCTTGACGCGGGATAATTTTGTCTCGGGCCTTTTTCACGCCGGACTGTTTTGACCTGGGCCCTTTTGAGGCGCTGTCGTTTTGACCCGTACTCTTTTGACACAGGGCCGTTTTTTTTCGAGCCCTTTGGACTAAGAACCTACTTAGTATATATAGCGCAATAAATCGAAAAACTCTATATCGGCCTTTTGGTGCCCCCTCCTGTTGGAAAAATCTTGCTGGTGTTAAGGATTATCATGTTGCTTAGTTACTGTATTATATTGTGCTATACAAACAATAAATACATCTGTGTTTTTTTAAAATAAGAAGAACCTTATTTACATTTATTACGGACCTTGCTTTACGACAGCGAAACATATTCACGTTCAGCGTAATCAGTTTCCATTCTGAAATAAGGACAGTAAGGCGAAAGAAATTATTGACGCATACATTTAGGACTTAGAAAAGTATCCTGCGAACATGTCGTAGTAAATTCCTGAAGAGTGACATGCTCTAGTAGCAATTGTTAGCAGTTATTAACTGAACATAGAAGATAATAAACTGAAAAACTGAAAATACGAATCTTTTCAGAGATGACAGTGTACTGATGCTTTAAATCTGTTCCTTTACTGCTTATACATACGTTATTTCCCTAGTCAAAATAAAAACTCTTCAAAATTATTTACAATTTCTTATGCAACCATCCCTTCCTTGGAGTACTGCGCGGTCACATACCCGTCACGGCGATGTAAAGGCACTTTTGGCGACGAGGATACAAGGCAGGCATGTAAACACAGAAATTCTCTCTCTCTCTCTCTCTCTCTCTCTCGATATATATATATATATATATATATATATATATATATATATATATATATATATATATATATAACTCTAAAAATGTTAGCAATACTTATGGGCCCAAAATTTACACAACATTCACCTCTATGGTAATCAACGGAAACAAAAGTAGAAATGACGAATAGTACAACGGAACATTTCAAATGGATAATAATAAAAGAGACGAAAGCAAAATCTAATCGTATACTGAACTAATCGCTCGCTATTGCAGTGGGTCAAATTGGTGATGGAAAACGGTACCTTGATATTCAGCATCAACAAATAACTCCACGAATCGCGTCTCGCAATATCTGTCGGAAAATTCAGGTTCAAATGATGTATGTTAAATAGTTGATATTTGTCAAGTTCAAAACTTGGGGGAGGGGAAGGTTGAAAATTTTTTAAAAAATTTTTGATGAAGAGAATACAGAAATAGCTAGAGAAGGAAGACAGTGGCGCGCTAAAGAAAAATACACTAGTACTTTAAATACTACCAAGATAAGTGGTCGAATTTAGACATATGACAATCCACAGCCAAATATACTTTTATATGCCAAAAACAGATGACCTACTAAATATGTAGCCTAAGATATATCCCCAAGTGCAAGACAAGCCTGTATCCTCAATGAGATTTTCATAAAGACAAGGGCTTTATGGAAATCCCACTACTGGCTGTATCCGGTCAAATGCCATTAGGGACCTCGGCTCTACTGAAAGGTCACTGTGGTCTCTAATTTAGAATTTCTAAATAAAAAAATATCCGACCCCTCAGAAACTGAGAAGAGTTCTGAGTAAAGTATGGGAAAAATAGAATAAAATCGATAAAATAGAAGAAATCCTAACAGGGATTTGCGAAAATTTAAAAAAAATAAATTTTGTACTAGCAAGTTGTCTGCCAAATCTTACTAGTAGCTCCTAAATCCGCAAGGACGCCAACCTTGAGGTGTCATTTAATTTCAATCACTACTGGTTAGAACTAAGAAAAATAAAAATATTGGGGAGGGAGAGATCGAGAAGTTGGTACGGAAAATACGAGATTCTACTCTAATAAATTTACTATATTATTCACTCCTCTCCACTTCGTCACCTCTGCGAACAGTAATGAGCTTGGCTTAATCAGGTGACGTGGAAAAAATTTTAAAGTTGCAGAGTAGTATCGCAAATGTAAGCTGAACGCACATATTTAAAGTGTACCAATTCTACAGACGGCTACTCTGTTCTGTGATTACTTGGAAACTATCCGGAATCATTTGCTACATGACCACTATTCCCATCGTCAGACCAGATGGGCATTAATATGTATGTACTTTTACTATTAAATGTCGAGCCACGAAGTAAAAATATAATCCATCATTTTCACACAATACCCTTCCTCACACGAAATTCTGACATAGTGGTCAGTGCACGAAACAATTATTATTATTATATATATAAATAGAATCAATACTTTGTGGAAAAATTGCAACTTGGCACATATATGCAAGGGTGTCCTATTATTTATTCACACTCACTACAATATATATTATCACTATTTTTATTCGTTTATATTTATTCTCATTTATAACAAACTCCTTTATAGACACTCTATTCTATCATTCTGCCCTAGACTGTTCAAAGCAGTCTTATTATATATATATATATATATATATATATATATATATATATATATATATATATATATATATATATATATTAAAATCAACAAGCTACTACATGAACTATAGTACACTGATCAATACACGAGAAATTGTATGAACTAACACTAGATTTTTCTAGTACAAACCAAAGTATATTTACACTTCACGGCTTCATATTATTTTTATATGCAATGAGAATTCAATATCATTGACTATTCTCTTAACTAAATGCAATTATATTTTAAAACAACAATGCGATCGTTCACAGAACGTAACGAAGAGAGAGAATTTGAAACTGCAGTCTGATATAGTCATATATAGTCAAAGTGCTACATAGTCAAACTTTGGTTTAAGTATAAACGCGAAGTTTAATTTTATTAATTATGAAACTACATAACGTATTGTGCTTTCCAGAGAAGCTAATTTAAAATGTAATTCGTCTACGTATCCATTCATATGGACCAGAACTAATATTTATGCGTCAATAATTACAAAAAAGGTAATTTTCGAGTTGACTAGATTCTTAAGTCTCGGAGGAACAAAACACTAGCGGTGAGTGGTTCTTCGCCCGACACGAGATGGCGTTGGTAGCATGAAAACAAACTTTGCACTACCAAACAGGCTTTGCATTCTATTATCGGTTAACTATAAGCAGTATGCTATGGAATAACGGTACGGAATTACTATAAATTTACATTACGAACTAATTGACTTATTTGAACCGACCAAAAGAGATGAATAATCCAACAACAATACACTGTTCTTAAGTAAATTAGTTATATATGCTCACACACAACACACTAAATTACACACACGCATCCTATATCACACATGAACTAAGGAAGCAAATATTAACACACATCACTATACATACTAATCCATATTATCACACAACTCAATTATATGTACATCAAACAAATAACTAATACTACCCCATTCTAAACCGGCTCGGGAACTGAAAAGGAAGGGAATAATCAGAGCCGAATGGCCCTTCTATCAAACTAATCTATTTTTTCCAATTGCAAAATTATTTCAATGCCCCAGAAGGAATATATTGAAGCTGTTAACGAAGAAAGCTCCCTTTCCTGAGGGGAAATGAACTTTTTTAAAATTTTAAACCCATGATGCGTTGGAAGCTGTGATCATTTTAGGGGTAAATGAGAGTCCCTGTGCTAACTTACACTGACATAATAGTAATTAATTCTACTCCAAAGAAACCTATACCTACCGCCATGTTAAAAAAATAAACACATTTACTACGTACACAGACAAAAACTATATCAGGACAGGCCGATCGTAACCTAACGGAAAATTTAAGAGGTGAAGAGGATATCCTAAACGTTTTCAACGCACCAAATCTTCGTTTGAAAAGGTCACACAATTCAGAACTCAAATCACTAATACTGCAAACCTGTCCTTGAAGTCAAACATGGCGATTCTAGCTTGCACATCTATATTTCACGGATTTTGGTTTGTTTTCGGATATATTTTCAGTAAATTGGGACTCCTTTTGCTGCTGAGTTGTTTATTTCTTAACTGAAACTAATTTTACCTGGATTTTACTGCTTTCTCGTGAAAAATCCAAAATATTTCCGGAGCAAATCTAACGTGGTCTTGCTCGAAGCTCTTCCCAAGTAGAATAACTGAAGACGCACCATAATACTAAGGCGTCAGAAATGTAATTCCAATCAGAGCAAAGAATTTTGGCGGTGGAAAATACAAAGCGAATGAATAATAGTAAAAACTGGATGAAACCGAATTTTGGGAGGATATGGGCATCTCAGAGGGACAAAGGGAGTCTAAATCATTCTGACAAACACCAGATTGGTGGACAATTTCAGAAATTTCTGTCCAATTGCCGACTTATGTTTTTGTATCGCATTAAGATGTATAATTTCAATACTCATTCATTTGAAATGCCCATATACAGAGTGTATAATAAAATAATATATAAATAAAGAAATCATTCCTCAGAATATAATTCTTCCTAGATCATTCCGAAGCTCCCACATTAATTTTGGTTTGAGTAAATAGCAAATGAATTTAATACATAGACCGAAACTTATGTGCTGAAAAACTTACAGTACGCGGTACGTTCGAAAACTATTGGGTTCTCCAAACAAAAATTTCATTACCTTCATTGTAAGGGCACATTACAAACATCCACTTTTGCAGCTTCCTTTGACTACGCACTAGGTTTATGGCTGGTATGCTACCACGGCTGACGAGGATGGCGTACCAAATGGCATGATATTCTTTTCTATTTCTGCTTTCTGCATCACGTAGTCATATTCGTGTGTGATAATGTTCCTTGGCTACAAACGGGGTGAAATATGCTTTTTGCGTTATTGCCCGAATATGTAGTAAAGGTTTTGGTATTATGTATAATTAGATTCTCTTCTGCTCATCTTTAATACGTGTATTAACGGGACGTTGTGAATTAACGTTACATCGCTAATGTGTTGGAACTTTTTTTACTATCATTTTAGTATAATTAATATAATGAAATATGCCATTTTCTGACTGGATAATGCTCATGACAGCTCAACTCATACACCACAGATGCTGAGGATAAACTTTAACAACCGCATGGGTCCCGAGACACCGTTGCACGTTTTACAGAGGGAGAAGTGTTATAATTTCACTGTTATACTATAAAGAACCTGTTCGCCAACTTTGGGGATATGAACTTTTCCTAATACTATAAGTTTATTTGCCAATAGCGTATTGTAGCAATTGATTTACTTAAGAGTTATGGAAATCAGATGACGGACATGACATAAAATATACGGGACAGAAAAATGGCATATAATATTTTAAAGACCACGATGGTGTTGCTGAAAAGGAAAATAAATCCAAAACAATATGAAGAGTATAAAACAATTATTTAATTGCCATATACGCCCAAGTAATACTTTGAAGATTCAATAAGAGATTATATGCCACAATAAATGTGTTTATTGAAGACATACAGTTACAAGTTTGGGAAAGGAAATAATACAATAGGCAATATTCATTTATTTAGAGCAATTACTGAAAGATTTAAAGAAAATTAAACGAAATTTTGTAGTATGTGTTGATTTAGAGAAAGCTTTTGACGAAGTGAGCTATTTTGGTAGATTTTTTTTCCTAAATGGAATGGAAGAGCGCAGACTTGTAAGAAACTGTAAATAGAAGAACCTTTGTATATCTACCTATTCTATCTACTTCTCAAGAAGCACACTATAAATCTAGGAAGGTTTAGTATTCTACTTAGGGAGCATTTTTGTAAATTCAATTCTCGGATGTCTGGAGAAATTATACAAAAACCTATTGAAGATAAATCAATTTATGGAAACTTTGAAAAGAGAGAAAGTCAAAGTCATGTGGGCTCATGTCTAACCTGCGTTGCAGTTACAATCTGTAATCGTCCTTGTTGAGCAAACTGGTCATAATGATGTGTAAAGTCTCGTGATGTTCCAATTGTAATGTTAGTGACTCACTCTAGGACACGGCACCATGGTCTGAACTGTCTGTGATATGTAGTTATTCCCAAGGGTCAAGTAATGATACTAGAGAAGGAATTTTGAATTTTTCTCTTAAATAATTGTTATATTACAGTTGTACGATAGAAATGCCCGCTTTGGCATCCAATGGGAAACCCACCCCAACAATACAACACAACTAAGGTCACGCATCTAATGTCACTGACTCTGCACACGTCTAGCAAATAGGCAGGAGTACCCAGTGTGTAGTGCAGAGTTGATCTCTGTACTTCATCTGCATAATAAAATGCAGATCAGATTTATTAACCTATCAATATTTAAGTTAGAGTCTTGATATAAAATGTATTTCAATTAATTGCGTTGTTTTACATAATAATTAAATGGAATATTTAAATACACATTTAAATCGTGAGTACACATCAGACAGTTGAAATGTGGTGCGTTGTTGAACAAGGAGTACGAAAGTGAATCAAGGAGAACAACAATTACGAATGATTTTTCTTTACCAATTAAAACAGGGACACTCTGCACAGGAAGCCACAAGAAACATAACAGTGCAGTTCATCTAAGAATGGCAGAAGGACGCACCATTCGCTGTCACCTTGTCAAACTTCGTTCCAGGGACACAGCATTGCAATATGAGCCCCGTGGACAAGGACCAACAACATATTTGGATGAGTGTGTCAGACACAGTATGGAAAGCAGATCTTCGCAAAAGTTTTCGTACAATTGCAGAGAAGTTGAGCATGCGCATATCACTATCGTTCGGCAGCTTAGTACAGTTGGTAACGTGAAAAAGTTTTACTTATTTGACACTGGCCAAATAAGATTGTAGCCTGAAGATGTATAGTAGTTTGAGTGGGTAAGTTTCTTGCATCGGATTGTCACTTCAGATGAGAAATGGATCTGTTAGAAATATGGAAACAAGTATTACATGAAGAATAATCACAATAATGCAGATGTCAGTCATAACATTTATGAATTCGAAATGATCTTCATTACCATCATTATCATCAGCACCATGAGAAGCATCAAATGTCTGTATTAACTTTAATGCAGTATCTGGTAAGGAAGGTGGGCTTTGCCTGATCGTGGCAGCGTTCTGTGTGAACTGATGACAAGGTCTGAGGAAATAAGCAGTAAATGCAACAAATTTTCCATAGTGTTCTCTCGAGAAAACTTTCTGGTATGATGCTTCCTGTAATTATGCAGGTCTTTATTTCTAGCTTCCTGAGATATATCTCTGTAATAGTGATATTGTCTGGATAATATCTACTGTCTTTTTGCTTCCAAAATTGTTTTGTAACTTGAATTAATATTTGCATTATGTTCCTTATTTAATAAACGAATTAAAATGTATTGGTTTATAGTCATCTTGTAATCTACAAATGAAGCAAGAGGTCGTTCAGGAACAATTGGTTTTGGCATTTGTTTATCTTTCTGTTTCTACACTTTTTTCGCTTTCGTACAGGGACGTCATTAAGGGGGCAGCATAGGGCAACTGCCCCTCCCCAAGAGTTTGAGGAATACATATACTTTAATCGATTGTCTGCTAATATATTAGTACAAAACGTGAAAGTCTTATGTCAGTGGTGCTCTTGCTCCCCCTCAAGCGAAGTCTGAAATGACACCCCTGCTTTCGTAGCTCTCTTCGGTGAAGCAAATACTAGTAAGTTCTGCAATCATGTCAGCTGCATCGCGTTTTCCTTGTGCACACAAGCTGGTTCCAGCTGCGTACGATAATTCTTCGGGTGCATTTTTCAGTCAACGAAGCTACACGTTTTCTTTTAGTTTTGTTGCTGCTTGTAGTAAATCTTTTTTTGGGCGTTCCAGTGCTATTTGTTCTGAATCGTTGGACACTGGTGAGGGTAATGGTGCAACTTTGGGTTCAATAACGAATAGCTTCTGTAACCATGCACCATTTTTCCTGGCAAATGTCTTCTTGCATCTATTGGCTTGTACCCATTTTGTCTTGACGTGTGCACAAAATGTGTCGCTGCGTTTTCTGATATTCGATGGTAGCTCTTTCTCATTAGCCACTATATTTATTTGTAGGCCTAGATCTTGCTCCACATGTCTACGGGATGTTTCAAAACAACACCCACAAACTTTGAAAGGTTATTCCTGACGCCAAGATAAGACAAAAAGCATAGACCAACCTGGGTGCACAAATGCCTCCTTCCGGAGTTATAGGCTGCCGAAAACAAAAAAAAATAACTTTAAAGGTCCATAGCTCCAAAACTATGGGGCCTACTTTAGTCAGGTCAAGACTTCACTTAAGAACTAATATGTGCGCTATCCAAAAATACATGTTTCAGAATCCTAAGGTATTTACGCAACATTTTTTATAGAGGCAATTTGGCTACGGGAATATAATTTGAAGTGCTTACCAACTACGTCTATGAAAATTGTTGCGGAAGTACCGCAGGATTCTGAAATATGGATATTTGGATAGGGTACATATTAGTTGCTAAATAAAGTCTTGACCCGACTACGATAAGTCCCATAGTACTGGAGCTATGAACCTTCAAAATTCATTTTTTCTTGTTTTCGGCAGCCTATAACTCCGAAAGGATACATTTGTGCACCCAGATTGGTCTATACTTTTTGTCTTATCTTGGTGTCAGGAATCACCTCCCAAACGTTGTCAGTGTTGTTTTGAAACACCCTGTATATACACCAGTGTTTCTATTGGCACTCTCCGACTCGCTACACCAGGCTTCAAACAATGCCCAATGTGGCATTTTCAAGTTTCCTGATTGGGTGGCCATATCTGAAAAGACGAAACAAAATGAAAAGTGGCAGGAAGTGGCAAACAAGTATAGTCAAAATAAATAGACCAGCGTTTCGTAACCTTTTTCAACTTGCGGCACATTACAGGTGTAACTCGAATTCTCGCGGCACACCCATATTATATATATATATATATATATATATATATATATATATATATATATATATATATATATATATAATTTTATTATTTGTAAATATAAAATATCGTGGTATTTTTCTGTGATTACTGATCTTCTTACAGAGAAGAAAGCTCGATCACTGGTTTTCTCCCGTGGTAAATCATTATGCTTATTTTTCATTCTAATTTTAAAATAGAAAACAATTGCAATGAAATATAGGACTCGGGCTTTTAAAAATCCACTTTCTCTTTAAAAAACTATATCTAACCTTTGACTAAAAAGGAAGATCATTAAATAACGAACAAATAAACAAATCTCCTGTAACTTTAAAACACAAATGTAGGTAATTTGTATGCATGTTTGCTTTGTTGAATGTATTGAATGATATGTTAAAATTTCAAGTTACGAAAAAAGTCTGCAAAAATAAAGAAGCAATAATGGTTATGACAATGATAAATACGTTTTTCAACATTAAAAATGTACAGAAAAGTAACACAGTATGAAACTTAAAATTGTAGATTTATAGTAGGGGTTCATAGTAATGTGAAATACAAATATACATTTTCCCCTATGTCTTGCAATTTGGTTCCTATAGAATTAATAAATTGTTTCGATTTCCTCGCGGCACACCAGCGGACCATTCGCGGCACACCGGTTGGGAAAGGCTGAAATAGACTAAAGACGTAACTACACGTATGTACATAAATCTTCACGGATAACGTCGGAGGTCAAACTTTGCATTCTAATATCTTGATATGCTGCATAAAAATATACGTTACCATAAGTTATCAAATTGCGCAGGTAATGTACATGTAATATACATGAGTCTAAGCTTAAATCTCCTAATGATGCTTTCAACATAAAATAAATCATAAAATTATATAGCCAGTATAATTGTTGTGCACTAAGTATGTTAGTTCTGATGACTCTGCTCGGCTCGAAACTGCCCTTCGGCCATTTTCAACTTTGCCCGTACCCTCCCCGCCATATCATGTATTCTTATCTCACAATAAGCACGGTCTTATATTACAGACTTATCCAGGTATTGAATGTGGCCAGGTATCCAGGTATTGACTCTCAACCGAATTCATTGTTGTTGCAGTTTCGACTTTTGTCCGGCTGGATTTAGATTTGGGACCACTATGCGTCGGAGCTACATCATCACTGCGGATCGGTACAGTGCTGAATTGCATGAAATGCACATGCACAACTTCGCTTACAAGCATCCAAAAATGTTCAATACACTGAGAAAAAAATTGTAGGTGCCGTACTTAAAAAGATAGGTTACATGCGTAATTCCTGTAGTTTTTGGACTTAACGTACAGCAGACGTATAACTGAAAACGCATGTTTTATAATACTTTCTGTATAAGTGTTCCATCTATACATACTTTCCGTATGAAACAATGTAGGCGGTCAGGATCTCACATACAAATGGACATATATAACATATAGCTGACGTATATAACATATGCATGTGATATATGGAAAACTTTAGATGTCAGACATCCTGCAACGGCATGAGGTAACATCTAAGGGCATCGTCTATGTAGCATACGGATAACGTATGCTCCGTATTGATTTCAATAGTAAGCAAGAGGATTCCGTATATTTGTACAATATACCGCTGTCCGGAGAACGGATTTTTCTCTGTGTAGACGTATCCTCATGTTGCGACAAAGCTCGTGCAAATGTAGTTTGAAGGACGTTGCAGATTCTCCTTGAGTTGGAGTATGAAATCCTTCCTCATCGTTCATATTCTCCTGACGTCTCTCCCTTTGACTCTGGAAGGAAAGGAATTTCCTCATGGTCAGGCACTGCAACATGCAGTTGAGAAATTTTTCGCATTGCAGGTTATAGACTCGTCATGTAATCTAATCGTTGGCTGATGTTGGTCGTAGCAAAAGTATGTGGTTGGAGACGATGTCTTAGTTTGGTTAACCAGGTATTATATAATATTAATTTTTTGTTTTGTTTTTGGAAATAATATACTTGTAACGGACATTTCATTTGCACCAATCTGAAAAAAAAAACACTGTTCTATATAAAAACACGATTCTAATTTATAGGAGCAATAGTTGATCCAGAAGGATGAATTATATCTACATGTCACCTTGTCAACTATGCCTGCTTGCACATTTACAAGAATTATCACACAACAATAACTAGGCAACAGTGTAAAGCAGGCGATACCGTCTTTTGCCCGACAAGTGAGTCAGGTTAAATTTACTGAACTTTAGTTCCTCAACTATAGGCCTGAAATCCATTCCTACTAAAGCAGATATAACATTTAAAGTAGTGTGCTGTGGAGGCCCAGGTCCATCGGTATCTAATCCTTATCTACGTTCACCCTCTAACGTTGTCAAATGTACTCCAGAAGATGCGGACCATAACCACACTCATGTTTCTATTAGACATGACAACGTTGAACAGTTCAGTGATAGGCTATTGCACAGATACGTTTAAGTTTCTTATCCTAACCAACTAATTATTATTGGTAGACAACCATGTAATTGTTAGTATATTTAGTATTAATGGCCAATCTTAAACCTCGCTGCATCTTGAAATATATTTTCTTCTTGTTCATTTTAATCCAATCTGGCTGTAGAACAATATATTCTGGACACTTCATTTCCAAAGACAGGTTCCTGCAGGTACTATGGTTCCTCTTTATCACTACAGAGATTCTCCTGTCACTTCGCTTAATTGAGAAGATGCAGTGCAACACAGGCGAAGGAGGGGAAACATCAATCATATATATATATATATATATATATATATATATATATATATATATATATATATATATATATATATATATATATATATATATATATATATATATATAAACTGAAAGGATATGGTAGGAACTTATTAGCCCAAGGGAAACGTTTTCCGAATTCATTAGCTTAAAGTAAAACGCGAGAAGATTCTAGAAGCGTTTTAGTCTAAGTTAGTTAACAAAAAAAATGTGTGATATGGTTCTCTTTGGTTTTCTTCTTTCTCTAATTTAATTTGTGTTAAAAAGTTTCTCTCTTTTTTTAAAACAAACTCTCAGACTTCAGATGATTTCTACCCAAGGACAAGATGTTGCAGGACATATTTAATAGAAAGGCAGTTAAGAAAAGAAGGTTAGTATCTGTCTTCCTTGGTAACACTGTGATTCCAAATGAAAGGAAAATCTTAAATTTAATTAATGTCCTGCGATTATGGAGAGTAGAAAGGTAGCGGATGAGACTATTGGGAAGTAACTTCGTTGATAAGTGTGTGTGTGTGTGTGTTGATGCTAGTGTGGGCCTTATATTTAAAAGAAGAAAAATAGTGTACAACGTCTGATTGATTCGGAGGTTTTTCATAACTACAGTTATGTGGTAAGCTGTCTAAATCTGTTGATACGTACATAATCACTTATTGGAGTCAGAAGTGATATTAAACATACGCAACGAATACATACAATTTGGTAATTATACCTAGACTATAATATAGTAGACCTACACAGTAGACTCGAGTAACTTGCCTAATGAGTTGGGAGAGTAAGCTGGATAGGACGGGATTCTATAATACTAGCTCTCTTCTCCCACCCATACCATTAAAAGCTATGAATCACCAAAATTTTCCGGAACTCGGAAAATTTATTTCTCGGAATGGGAAATTTCACTTTCCGGAATTCGGAAAAAATCCGGAATTATTCCGAAATTGGCAATTTTTCTGATTTCCGTAATTTCCTAAATTCCCGGTTTTCCGAAAACCGGAATTTTCTAGATTCCGAAATTTCCGAATTCTCGATTTTTCTGCAATCCGGAATTTTTCCCGAATTCGGGAAGTTTTCCGATTTTACTTTCCGGGTTCCGGAAAGTAAAAATTCCGAAATTAGCCATCCCTATTAAAACCATACTGCTTATACCGCTCTTATTCATATTTTCGGTCCTCTTAGGCCAATGTTTCTTATGTAATATTATATATATATATATATATATATATATATATATATATAGTCTTTAAAAAATTACAGAAACAGGAATACCAAGAATAAAAATATACACATTTTAAGATAAATTTTATTATGTATGACTAAATTGCAGGAAACGTAAAAGCATGTACACTGTACACGCAACGGTAATTGTACATACAATTATAAAATAAATAAAACATTAACGTAAAGCGTAGCCTTAATTCTAAAAAAGAAAAAGAAAATAAAAATTATTGTATTGTTCACCGAAAATAGTTACAAATATGAAAAGATAGGTCTAATGGAAGAAAAAGTCAAAACTTACACATTTGAGTTTAAAAAAGCCCTTGATAGATGACTATTTCTCCTTGGTGTAGTCGTGTTTTCAAGACGGCCAGCAACTGGATAACAACAAGAAATTCAACATAAGGCTGCAAACTATGGAAGTTGGCAGCAGTGCGAACTATCAATGAATCTAACCGCTCTGGATAAAAGGTACTAAATTATGAAATGAAAATTAGAAACCACCCAACCGCCGCTGATCCCAACTACCACTAGTTGAATTTTCAGACACGGAATACAAACGAAATTTTCGACTAAATTTTGCCTTGCAACAGGAACGCTGCTTTGGAATCCAAACGTGAAACATGTATTTCGTGTGTAATTTTCCGCACTTTCCCCCTGCGCACCTATACGCTTTGTCGTTCAAATCATTACTGAAGCTGAAGTGAAAGCATTCCGTATGACTATTTTGCTGCTTATGTATTGCCTTTATACATGTTTTATGCTATTTTCTTGTAGAGAGTATCCGCTATGGCTCGAAAAATGTTCGCTTTTATTTAAGTATTATTATAGTTTCTTAATATTTTATCATTTTTATTCAAGTGTTGAGATAGTTTGTTAATATTTTATCTTGAAATCTAGTGTATTTACTATTAAAATTGTTCGAGTTCATGGAACCCAGAACGGATGAATCCAGTCTATTATTTTGAAAGAGAAAAATTTGTCTTGAAACTGGAAGAATTTGATCGAACATGGTTTAGAAATGGATATTTATATTTCAAAGTACGACATCAAGTCACGAAGTGACGCTTATCATTGCCTTTCCCCAAGTTGCTCAATTATACTTTATTCGAACAATTATATTTTGTTATCTGAATAAGTGTACTTTATTCAAACAATTACATTTTGTTATCTGAATAAGTGTACTTTATTCGAACAATTACATTTTGTTATCTGAATAAGTGTACTTTATTCGAACAATTACATTTTGTTATCTGAATAAGTGTACTTTATTCAAACAATTACATTTTGTTATCTGAATAAGTGTACTTTATTCGAACAATTACTTTTGTTATTTGAATGAGTATACTTTATTATAATAATTACATTTTTTGTTATCTGAATAAGTATATCTTGCTCGAACAATTACTTTTCATTATCTGAGTAAGTATACTTTATTCAAACAACTACTTTTTGTTATCTGAATAACTATACTTTATTCGAATAATTACTTTTTGTTGTATGAATAACTATACTTTATTTAAACACAGTATTTATTAACTGAATAACTAGGGTATATACTTTATTCGAACATTATTTTTGTTATCTGAATAACTGTACCTTATTCGAACAGTCACTTTTTATCTGCATAACTATATTTTATTTAAACAATTACTATTCAGTGGTGGCTCTAATCTAGCCAGACGGGAGTGCAACACTCAATAATTTAGATCCCATATTTTCCCCTCTGTACAGAGAGACATATATTGCAAGCGCTAGCTCAAAAGCTCCACAAAATTTGATACATTTATTCAAGATAGCAACTGTCTTTTTTTTTCATAACTTGTTCATTGTGCTTCTTCATATTAGTTTAAAAGCACCGTCAAATTGTTGTACGATATGTTTTTCCGAAAACTAAACTCTAATATAACATTCATGTGAAGCTGGAATTTTTGTTTCGCCATTTTTTGCTTCAAATAACTTAACTCACCAACGCTCATATTGGTCCAAGTTCCATTTTCTCAGAAGAGAATGATTTTTCAAGTTCCTTAACATGATTCACATCGCCATTTGCTACGAACCTCAATGTGAACAAGAAAAATAATCTAAAAGTCACCACTCAAGCTTCCATGTAAACACAGAAATTGTTTTCACTAAACTAACAGAAAATAATCAAATAATCATGATGTAAGTGTCAGATATAAATATACTTTAGAGTTTCCTCATGGCTATGTGGTTAGCAAATGTATTTTCGGCGCAAGAGAGTGGCGTTCAGTTCCCGACGGAAGCTCATGTGATTCGAATTGCACGTTGAGCTGTAGACAACGTTGGTGTTGAAAGAGAAGTTAAACTGTAATGTGATGTAAACATACTCTAATACACTACTTGATGGGATACATTCCGTAGTGGTTTGCATCAACGCAAAATTTTGCTTTTTACTTTGTGATAATCGGCATACAATTATAATTGATTTTGTTTAAGGGGTGTGTTCCGTTACACTCCACAAGTTTTGAGAAGGGCCATACGGAACAAGGCTCCAGACTTCACATCAGTACAAAATTTTCCGTTTAAGTAGAAATTCCCACCTACACTTGATAGCACTGAGAGCAGAAAACGTGGCAAGCGAACCTCGACATTTCTCCGAAGTAATACAAACGAGCATGTGCAGAGTCAGAAAATGCGAATTACTTACATTGAAACGTATTTATGCTCTCTTGCCTCTGTTCCGTCCAGATCCTTAGAGCTTTCAGTGCTAAAATGTGACAGTCACTATACAGAAAAACAAACAGGATTCACATTTACCCGATGCACATCAAAAATCGCAGATTCATCTAAAGAGAAATTACACCCTATGAAAATTATTTTAGAATCAATTATATATTCTCTAATGAATAAAAATAAATACATTAATTAAATTAATAATGTAGGTGTGCACATGTGAATTTGCGAATATTTGCGAATCACCTCTGTTGCTATTTGTTAACCGAATAACAATCCTTTACTTGAAAATTAACAAACTTCAAATGCTCATTTCTGTTTCTTTTAAAATGTAGATTAATGTGTGACTATTTTTTGTCAAACAAAACATTTTATTTTGTACATTTTAATTAGGAAACTTATTTGAGGTTGTCCAATGTATCTTTTCCAGTGTACGCTTTTTGTTCCGCGTTACAAACGCAACAGAAAACATTGTTAATTTTGAAATATTACAATACAAAGACGTTGAGGGTCAGATTGGCAGATACAACAAATCTTCACTTGATGTAACAAGTTTAACGCTGTATACAGTAATAAAAGAAGTGTGTTTGAAACCAAGCCACATTCCATCCCGATTTAAATAATGGGATCTGTCAATGGAGATGTGTATAAATAAGCCGAAGTATACTTGTTATTGTAGCGTGTAATGGACAATTTTAATAACGAATGTCATAAACTGTATCAGAGCCACTTTAAACTAACTGGTGTAAAAGGGGATACATATGTAACACTATATTATTAAATGACCTTGTGTTATATTTATTCCCTTTTATCTATAGCCACAAAGCTCTTCATCTTCTTCTTTCTCTTAGATTCAGCTGCCAGATCCTATACTTTTGTCAATGTAGTCGTAGTAGACTTTTAAATCTTATAAGGTATCGCATTTGTCGTTTACATGTAGCAACCAAAAATGGAAACCGTACAGACAATGTTATTTAATATATTTTTTTCAAAGTGGTCCGGCACTTTCTTATCTTATGTTATCTGACACGTTAATCTCTTGGACTTATTAGTTCCAGCATAATAATAATAATATATAAAAAAGGAACTCACACAGGAATGTAATTTTCTATTAACACTTTTTTCTTTTCTGTAAGGAAAACGTAGTTGAGTATCAAGGACTAAATGAAATTGTGAAACATGATCTTCGTTCTCGTGTCTTACTTAATTTCCCATCAACCCATGGCTACAATCTTCCATAGTGTGAGTATGGTTCACAGTAAAATTTGAAGCTAATAATTCAACTTTATATAAATATACAAGAATAAAGAACTTGAGGGTAAACAGAACATAACATTTCTCCTGAATCCACACATATATTCAAAATGTTACAGATGTTACTTTTACAAGTGATCAATTTTCAAAATTTATATGACTATCTTTCAACCACAAATTTATTTCACAACTTTAAAGTCAGTTTTCATTAAAAGCTGTGCCACCGGGTTGTCACCCACGGGATATAAAGTTTAACGCACAGAATATCTAAGATCGAAAACGCAAACAGAATATATCAAAAAGAAAAGAAGTCTTACAATTTGAAACAATATGTTTTCTGAGTATATAAGATTTTTACATGCAGAGACATATTTCTTTTATGTTAATAACGAAGTAGAAGCATATTAGATACGTCATTAAAGGATTGCCAGCAGCAAATAACACGTTGTCTTATTGGGAACGATAAGTGTTTATATTTTAAATCCTGTTAAGTGAAAACAAGATGCACAATATTGAACATTGCTGCTAATTCTCAAACTTATTATAAAATTTATATTAAGGACCGCGTTGGTTCAGTGGTAGAGCGTTCACCGCTGTTGCTAGGGGTCCCGGGTTCGATCCCAGACCCCGCCAAGTGAACTTTGTGGTGAACAAACACCGTGTGCGTGGGTTTCCTCGGGTTTTTCCTGTTTCTTCCCACTTTCTTCATTCCACCATTTCATTTATTTCTCATCTTCACCGTCTCCTTTAGCCTAGCCGGTATAACCGTGGGACGTACAACTCAAAAATTTCATTTTATTTTTATATAAAATATTAGTTATATTTTCCGAAAGTAAAACACCTAAAAATCTTGATAAGAATAAATGACTAAATGTTACAAAATTTCATTTAAAAATTGTTCACTAACTTGCTTCAGAAATGATTTTTTTTAATCAAATATTTAATCCTAGTTCACATAAGAATTAATATCTAACCAAAATTTAATTCTGAAGTGTATGCATGGAATGCAATGTTACTAGCATAATGCTCGTCGTTTTCACAGGAAGCATAAAGTTAATGGATAATACTTGGAAAGTATATATGAACATATTCTGGTTTTCAAGATTATCTTTTGTTGCAAGTTTCATTTCCTTTGTGTTGCGTAAATATCTCACAACAATTTCCAAATGACTTTTCACATCAAGATCGAGTAAAAACTTGTCATATCTCAAACTAATAGTTACAGTCAATTCATGCAAATTGTCAGGCACAGTCTTTATAAATAAAAAATCGGAAGTAAGTATATTATAGAAATTATCTCTATTTTCCCCATCAGAAGCAAAATTCGAAATTGCTGAAAAATATGTTAGCACATCTTTAATGAGAAGCCCAAGGTCTATTTTCATTTTCCTAACTTCAGGGGCTCGTGAAATGCTCTATTCTTGGCAAACAATTTGAACCTTTTGTTTCCCTCTAGGATGCAGATTTCATTCAAAGTGAAATTATAAAAATCCAGCTCGATCCACGTGCTAACTGTGTTCAAATATTCATTACAAATAGTTTTTTTTTTTTTTTTTTTTTGTCATTTTGACGTGAAAAGGTGATTACGTCTTTCTCATCTTTATATATGTTGATTAAGTTACTACTTTTTGACACATAAATATTAAATTATTGTCATTTTCAGGCGATTGGATTAAATTGGTGGTAAACTGAGATCGAATCTGCATTCGTAGATTCAGACTACTAACCCTTTTGGGATTTTTAAGATAAATTTTAGACTTTCAGTCAAGCTCTTACTGCATCATCACTATTTATTCTATGATTTTGTGTCATACTTCATTCTCTTAAGAATAAAGCAAACTTCCAAACGATACCATTCACATGTTCGTATCACATAAATGAAAAGGGAAATTCGAGGAAACTGGGGATTTTTTTCTGAAAAATCCCTTTTTCTTAAGTTTAGTTCCCTCTGAACCGATCCTGTGTTAACATACAGATCTCAAAATCACTTGAAAAATACTAAGTGATGTACTCAATGGTCTGTTTGATGGTCATGTCGATTATATATATATATATATATATATATATATATATATATATATATATATATATATGTGTGTGTGTGTGTGTGTGTGTGTGCGTGTGAGTGTGTGCGCTCTTGGATCTCATAAGACCTTTCAGACAGTATTTGCGAGGGAACAAAATAAGCCTTTGCGTTGTACTTTTGAAGGCCAAACAGATAACGTCATGACCCCCACCAACTTGACGAGCTTCTTCTCATAACACATATGACCTGTTTCGCAATGCATGTAGACTGAACATAAATTATCCGGCAGTAATATATGTTAAATGAGAGTTTTAAAACAATACACACATATCTTATATACCATAAATCCTGAAAGGATTAATGACAACATCATGTTAAATGTCATTGTTCGTTATGTCTTCTGCGTTAATACCTTCTTAAAATGAAATTGTCTCTAGCTTATATGTCTTCATCTATTGAAAGTGTTATTCCTATCAACAGCAACTAATGATAGTACAAAAGAGCTAGATTAAGTAAGAATCTAAAAAAATTCTTGTACCTTCTATACTAATAAATGATCGTTTTCTTCTGAGGCATAACATAGTTGAGATTACTTATCTTCAGATTTTTCATTAATGACATCTGTAACAATGTTATAAGCTTGATCATATTATATCTGAAACAGCATCACTGGATTCAACATTGAGAAGTCCTGGACGGCAGGCTTCAAACTGAAAATTCCCTCTTTGGTCTATTAAACTGTTCCTTTTGTATTTTTCTTCTAAATTGTAATACTGCATGTTCGTTTGCTCTTACATGTAATATATGTCAGCTAGTTGCATCAAATTCTTCCTAATAAAATTACTGATCAGCCATTTCAAATTAGATTAGTTATAGACAGAAAAATTCGATACTTCCACTAAGATAAGTAGGTAATCTACTCCTCATATTATAAACTTTAGTAGCACCAAGAACTTTGTAAGAAGTTCCAACTGACGTAACAAAACGACAGTATTTGATTTCAGTCCCCGATTCTAAACAATTAGAATTTTATTTCTTCGTATTACATTTCTGTTTCAATAAACTTCCAACCAAAAAGATTTAGAAAATGAAAAATAAGCTTTACCTCAATAGCTCCAGCGATAGTATACGGAATTCTAATTCCTCTAATAGCTTATTATATTATTGCTTTTCTCTAGTAGAATATTCCATCCTGCGCTTCTGTAATATATTTAGATATAATTTAGATTATATTTTGCTATATTCAGAGGAAAATAATTATATTGTTACATATCAGATAGTAGTTTGGTTACTGCTTTTGTTTTCCTGTACGGTTAACTGTATTTTGTAATAATTCTTCCTTTTCTTTCTCAAGTACAAAATTTCACCTCTGTTAACAAATGTTAATCTACGAGTACAGATGCCTACTTATGTAAAATGCTTTATCACAACAACGACAAACGTAACTAATCACATTTATATAAACAGTAATGATTGTAACACACTAAATGAACACTTGAATAAATAAACCTCGGATTTAGAATCTGTGTTGCCAGCATAGCGATGCACCATATATATCATATCATTTATCAGAAAGAATGAAGAATGACAAGCTGGAAATGTTAATTGTCCAAGGCAAAGTTAATGGCAGGAAACCACGTGGATGTACAGCAAAACGGTGGATTAGCGAGACCCGCAACATCATCTTTTTTTTTTTCAGTGCCATTGTGTGGAAAGCAGTAGAGAAGGAGCAATAGCGGAAATTAATATTATGTCCTGCAAAAGCATTTAAGTGATATAAATACTTGGTCATGAGTTTATCGACTGACGAGAGAAGTTTCATGCTTCGAAATAAGACCGTTATAAATGTATTTTTTTTTTTTTTTTTTTTTTTTTTTACATTACTATCCTTACTGGGCACATTACTACCCAGTAAGCAAGCACGTATACGGTAAGTCTAAGTTTGCCCTTAATTTTCCTTTATAAGCTTAACATTAGAGATTCGCTCTCTGTGTGTGGCTTTGCCAAGTGCAATATGTAACTAATGCTTTTTGTCCAAATAGCTTTAACACATAAACATAGACCGGATGTAAGAATGAAGGTTGGCAAAACGCGTAAGTGTTACTTAGCCTTAGAGATTCTCTCTCTGTGAATGGCTTTGTTAAATATAAATTTTAAGTCTTGGATAACAGGTGTGTCAATTTAAAGGAGCTCTAAGGCTAGCTTTATGTTACATATTATTAGGAAGTCTGAAACAAGCTTGTAATCGACGAATTAGCAAATTTGCTATAGTCTTGTTTTAAGTCTGCAGCCGTGTAAATGCAAGTTTGTGCAAGCCTACAGATTTAACCATGAAAGCTTGAATAAGACTATTGAAAGTCTGGAATGCTATTAGGGTAGTGTGGAACCCAAACGGCTAGTGTAATTAGAAAAAAAATCCACTATTTTAGGTGAAGGACCAACTCTTTTGAAAAACTTTCTTCTCTTTTCATTTTTTCGTATCTTCATCCATAACGGAGTTGCCCTATGTCTCCGGGCTTTTGATACACCCAGTATAGCGACAGAAATGCTGTCAAGGACATCAACTGATATCGTGAGGGATATTTTAACACTGCAATTTTCCCTTATGATGAATATTTTAATAATATCTATGAAACGTTTCCAATGTAGATGTATTTTTCATAATTTTAAGCTCATTGTTGGTAAGATATTCTTGCCACATAGTTAATTCAACAAGAATAGTAAGAATCATTATACATTTTAGTTCCTAAATTATATAGTTTCCTAGGTTATTAGCTTAAACTTTCGTTACTATGCTTGAAAGAAGGAGCATGTCGAAAATCTTTGATCTCAGGCTATTGGTAACATGATTTTATTACAATATAAAGTTCAAGAAATGGCATTGGTCTCGTGCCTCTTGTTTCCGCTACTTTCAACTGGTAACCAAACTCGAAAGAAATAGAATGTGTAGGGTGTTTGACAAACCAGAAGAAAAACAAATGACCTAGATTGCTCTTTTAATACTCCTCCGGTGAACATAACAATAATGGATAGTATCATTTATGTAGACAGCAATATAATGGAAGTACTTGTCAATTCCACAAAAATGGACACTGTTATTCAGACTGACCTACATTTAGAGCACATGGAAGAACTACCAGTTACTGTTATAAATCGTCCAAATATCACTCTTTCGGCTTGGAACATGGATCATAACTATGATAATGAAAAATGTGCCTTAAGTATTGCATTTGGGTCGAAAGTTATTGCAACTTTAATGCCAAACTTCACTAACATTTACGATATTGAGGGTAAGCAGTTGTTGACATGTACCAGATTTCCTATTTTACCACAGAGTCTACATCCGTCACATCTAACTTGGCTGCAAACATTTGTCTCCTGGCACTCTGTTGCAAACATTTGTTTGAATTTCAGTTTAGAGATCAACAATGATACGACAAGTTTCTTTTGGCAAATGAGTCAACGTAGAAAAATCAAAATTATTTTCGAAGGCATTGATGAAGATATCGATCGAGTGCTCCAAACAAGAAGAGCTAACAAGGAGCGAAAAATTTGTACAACATCTGTGATAAGATCCTCAAACAAAACACAACATGCTAGTATAGAAGTCAAATGTTTTTATTTAGACAGGTTACCCCAATCTATAAAGGAAAAGTTTGCAGCGCAGTCAAACTCCATTAAGAGGTTACTATTGAAGAAAACTGATCATACAATTAGGAAAATCAGGAGACAAGGTTTCTCACAAGAAAAAACTTACGAATTAGTGGAACTGTGTCAACTGGATCAACAAAAATTACTCGATAATTTTGAGACTTCACAGAACAAGATTTTAGCACGACATTATGATCTTTTGCTAAATCCCAAGATTAGTGGCAATATCAAGGAACTAATTATAAAGAGAAAAATAAGAGAAGTGGAGTCTAAATTTCAAAACTCTATAGCCAATACTTTCGATCGTTATTCTCAGTTTTACAGAAAGTCCAAAATTCGAATCGTTATTGAGCACATTGGAAGAGTAATTCGACTATTTTTACAAGGTCGAATTTTTTCATAATTTAGTACGCTAAAGCAAATGCGAGAAGTTTAACAAGGTATTTCAGAGTAATTAGAGATATGAAAAAATGATCTATAAAATATTTGTAGTTCTTATTACTTGAAATATTTCGTTGATTCTACAAGACCAACACGTTTAAAATAGAGGCATCTGCTATTCAAACCCACCGCACATGTACCAGTCAAACTACAGTCACGTTTTCTTTAATAAAATTTTTTGCAAGGTTTAAGTTGGTATGAATTTGTTATCTAGTGATTATATCATAATATTATTTAGTATTTGAATTTAGTGTCCCTCTCAGCAGTGGGGCTAAATAAGACGTGGACTTATAGCTGACCTTGAAATCCAAAGCACAAGGGCTCCTACCGGGAATCAAATCCCGTTTTCCTCTACCAAACACGAGTACGATAACCATATACCCAGAAGGGAGCTCTATAGTTTTTTATTTGAGTTTTGGTTATCTACTAGATACTCTACAAGGGTTAGTACAATATTTAAGCATGATCAAAGTAAGCAATTGCACTACGAAAATGCGATGAAAAATAACTCATAATTCTTAAGTAAGCTCAACTCTTACTTTTTTATATAAAAATAGAAAATAACTCAAAAATGAAGAATATAAAAAATAGGTATCTACAAAATGCTATTTAAAGAACTAACAGTTGATTTCAAGAACTTTGGTATAATGCAGAAATTTGAGTGCCTGATAATTACACAGTGCTTTCGATAAGTTTCGGGAGTACCTGGATATAATTTACTTAACAATGCCAGAAAAATGTATTACCACGTTAATTTTCTAAATACATTTCTTTCCGCGTTACATATATCCGTGGGACAAGTCGTAGATTCTCTAGGAAAGTTTTCGACTGAATGCTGTTGAACGCTGCCGTCACATACGTTAGGAAAGATGCAACATACTCAAAATGCTTTATTTTGAAGGCAGATATGAGATTGGAAAAGAACATAAAGTTGGCTAGGGACAAGTCAGGCGAATATTGGGGAACGTTCAATGAATGTGACTTTTCTTTTGGCGAAAAACTGACACACAAAAAATTTTATGTGCGACGCAGATTGTCATTTTTGTATAAAAGAGGGAGCCACGGTTCTTGAAGATGCTCCATATTTTCGTGATATGCCCCCAGCAAACTTTATGCTCTTCCATAAACTTAAATTTCCTTTCAAGTGGGAGTATTTGAGCATGTTGCATCTTTTCAAGCGAATGTGACGGCGATGCTGAACATCACTCCAATGGACGACATTCCGAGTGCGTTCCAGAGTCTCTACGAACCGATTGGTCCCTCGAGAATGTGTGTAACGCAAGAAGAGATTCACTTAGAAAATTAACGTGGTAATACATATTTCTGGCATCGTTAAGTATATTATTTAGAGATAATCCCGGAATTTATGGAACGCACTGTTTATGATGTCTTAAACTGCGCAACCAGATTACTGATCAACGGGAAAAGACTTAGCATAAGATGTTCGTTCATTTAGTTGTATTTTGCATATACTACTTGGCTCAGTTACTAAATTTTGATATTATTCGTTGTCTAACACGAAATGTACTTGAACCTGAACCCACAAAGTGGAGGTGATGTATATATTTCCTGAAAGCTTGGGTCAAGGTAAGATCAAAACCGGTTACCAAAATTGGGGAGGTTTCAAGCATTCCGCTTGAGAGCAGCACGTTACTCATTTTTATTAACACCTTTAAGCGTGTCTTAAAGTCCGTTGCAACCCCGAAAAATCTGAAACAGTGGGACAAATATGAAGACAGAAAATACGTCTTTCATCATTTCAAAAGTATGACGTATCAAAGTAAAATAAATTGTCCCAGGGTCCCCCGCAGGGTCCCAGATGGGGTCAACTCAAAATTTTTAAATGGAAAGGGGGGGGGAGTCAACTTGCATATCGTATGAAAATTGGTGTTAAAGAAGATAAATCAAGTTGCAACTCTCTACGATAAGCCTGTGTAAAATAGCGGTGGGTCAAAATATCAACACAATCTTTACTGCAAAGTCTATGGCCACTCGTATGAATCTGAAACGGTGGAATAGGTGTAGAAACAAAAACACGGATATGTCATTATTTCAAAAGTATAATGATACAAAGTAAAAATGTTCCACGGTCCTTCGCAGGGTCCCAGACGGGGTCCAACTCAAAATGTTGAAATGGAAAGGGGTTCAAGTTGAGTATCGTATTAAAGCTTATGTTAAGTGAAAGAAGAGAAAACAAGTTTCGACTCTTGATGAAAAAGTTTATTGCTACTCCTATTACTCTGAAGCGGTGAGACAGGTGCAAAAACAAAACAAAACAAAACAAAAACTAGAATGTATCAAAGAAAATCACTCGTGTCATTTTGCAATGCTTATCGACAGTCGAGACTTGTTCAATGTCCAATTCTGTATCATTTAACAGGAGCTTTCACATGATGTGCTTATTAACCCCCCCACCCTGGCACTTAAAACTTTTGAGTTTGACCCCGTCTGGGATCTTGCAGTTGAAACTGGGATTTTTTTCCTTTGATATATTCTACTTTTTGTTTTGTTTTGTTTTGTTTTTACACCTGTCTCACCGTTTCAGATTAATAGGAGTGGCAATGAAACTAGATGACAAGATTTTTTCACTGTCAGGTCTGCGCAGATATATATAAAATCATATCCCCAATCTCTATATACGCATCCACATATAATGAGATAAAGAATATACAAAATTTGTTTGCTTCATGACAATTACATTAAAAAAAAATAGTCCTACTATGAAAATTGTAAATAATTCCTTTATAGTTATCTTATGTATAATACAGTGAATCTTATGTATAATATAGAGTTAAACATTCAATACTATATCTTTCTATAGTAAGTCAATTACGGTAAATAAAATGTAAAAAAAAATTCCTGGAAACGGGAATAGGAAATCAATGGAAAACATACCTACTTAGTTAAGACTCCCCTCAAAGGGAGATTTTTATGTGATGTGATGTGAGTTTAGTGCTTCTTTTAGCAGCGAGACTAGATGAGGCGTGAACCTAAAACTTAAATGTGGGATCCGAACCACATGAGCTTCTGTCGGGAATCGAACCCGGATCTCACATGTCAAAGAAATGTAGATTTCAGACAAGAAAATGGTCAAGCTGGTAATGCAATAATTGTCAATTTTAGAGCAAATTCTTTTTCTTTGTTTCTACTAGTTCATTTAACATTACCGTCTAAGAACGCAAAGCTAAAATTGAGATAAAAGACCGTCCAGAAAGAATGGGTCACGTCACACAAATTGCTATAAATTCAGATTAAACGGCGTAACAAACATCTTGGCATTTGAAGGCGGCGCTCCAAGTTCCCCTTAAATACTGCTAGCAAATGAGAGGCCTGCGGTATTGCCTACACATTCACTTCAATCTATTCCCTGCCACCTGATCATAGTTCATCTGCTTAGCCAATTCATAGTCGCACCCCTTTACCAGTTGGCAACGTCGCGCCAGAGCTTGCGTTTTATTCGTTTACCTGAAATGCCAAGATGTTTGTCACAGGCTTTAGATTCAGATTTTTATTATAGGGTTTAAAAGCAGACAGAAAGAGAAAATAATGAACAAAATTTACTTTGTCCCGAAAATGTAGTCATACTTCATTACAGGAGGGCACGGTGGCTCAGTGGTAGAGTGCTAACCTTCGGTACGTGGGGTCCGTAATTCGATTCCTGACCAAATAATTTTCTGGTGGACAACATTGTGCTTGTGGGTTTTCTCGTGGTAGCCCCGTTTTCTCTCACTTTCTCATTCCACCAATTCTTCCATCATCATTCACTTGCTTTCGTAATCGTCTCCTTCAGCCTAACAGGTATAATGGTAGGGCGTTAAACTGAAAGATTTCATTTTCATTTCACATTTCATTCACATTGTAGATATGATGTTTAGAAGAACGATCACTAATTTTTTTTTTTTTTTTACGAATATCCGAATTTTTATATACTATCAGCACGGAACTAAAACATATCCACAAAAAAGGTATAGTGTTGTAAATTAGCTATAATATTGCAGATCTACATCAGCTGATATCCGCATCCAAACAGATCTATACCCATCACTCTTGTATGATATTCAATTTATTTTTAACCCCTTTCCGCGTGATCTTTTTCTTTCAGCAGAAAATAAATAATCAGTATTGAAAATCCTCACATGGGAACTTGAAAAAATGAATTAAAACTTGTATTTTAGATTTTTCACTCAATTCCAACGTGGAATAAGTACGTGCCATATATGGCACACTATGCAGTAAGGTAGACTTTCCTAAAAGTGTGTAGGGAATGGATTGTGCCATATATATGTCATTTCATGCAGTAATAGCCATACTATACTATAGGGCTAATATAATTATACTATACTCTGTTCTGTGGGATTCTAATACTAGGCGTCAAGTATCTTACATATACATATATACTTCCTCATTACAAATGTTTAGAAAATAAATTGTCATATTTGTTGCTTTGATTATTTTTTTTTTTTTTTCATAGAAACAACAGCCTCCTTCGTATTCAACTACTTTTCTACTTCATTGCTTGGTCTTCCACGTTTTCTTGAACCTGATTATTTAGCTTTTTGTAAACCATATGCTACTGGTAATGTGAAGTCCATCAAAGGTATTGTTTCTTTCGTGTTTCTCCTCCAAAGAAGCAAGGCGTTGACGCACACTAAATCAAATAAGTGGAACATTATTTTATGGCCCCCCTTCTTTGATCTAATATTGATTCTATAGTACAATAGCATTGAGTCTAAAAGATCCAATGACCTACCCATATGACCACCACCCATATGACTAGTATAAACGGAAATTGAGTATGGGCATGGAATCATAGGTTTTCTCTTTTCTGAAATACCTTTTTCTCACTTGTAGGCTTGTTCCCTGAGTATATCGACAACATATTTACAGGTTTATTATAGTACAATGTCACAAGTGGACTTTCAATATCTTCCGCTGGCTACAGCCACCTTTTCTTTCATTGAACCTCGCTTTTCTCTCGATTTCAGATTCAGCAAGAACATCGCAATCTGGGATACGATTCGTACGCACTGTGCCTAGGGATAGAATGCCTTTCTTTTTGAGATCCAATTCTAAGGGTACACTTGTAAACCAATTTCGAAGAATATTTTGTGGTTTATATTTCGAGGTACAGACTTAGTCAATCAAACATGAACGTTACTACTATCGTCTAAGTCTGAAGCCGCAGTAGGTACAACATTACTTTGAGCCCCAGTGAATATTTCGAAATCATAACTGAAACCTGAAATTTTACTCAGAACAAATGATTTATAACCCTATTTGTGAGGTTTCTTTGTGTTATATTGTTTTATCAATGATCTACACTTTATGGGAATGATTTGCTCATCCACTGCCAAGAATTCTTCTTTGGAGGCATCTCTCAGACGTTCTCGTATGTGTTCAAGAAAAGGTCTAATCTTATGAAGTATGCCGCGTGCAAGTTCTCCTGCATGGCCAAGAATAAAAGTGAATAAATCGTTTGATCTGTTCAAACCGATCACAACTCATCAGTAATGCCTTTTAGCTGCGAGTTGAATAATTGACAGGTAGAAAACCATACAATAAGCTGTTCAAGTTTATTTGTAGTCATAAAGTAGTCATTTGTAGTCATTTGTTTTGTTGGCCGAACTGGCGTTGAATATAGGTTTGGCTGTTTAACTTCGTACTGAAGAATCTCATCGGTTAAAAAAGTCTTAAAATATCCAATAGGTGTTGATAGCTGTTTTATTTCTTCAGGTAGGTTCTGAGGTTCTTGAAATTTTACATCTTCTTGGGACTTTTCCATGTTTCTAGGTCTCCGCTTGATGTTTTTCAAATCGTTCGATGACGTAGACCCCCTATCCTGAGAATTATTTATGAGACAGAGAGGGACATCATTGGCATCTGAATTCATTGCATCATCAGCATTGGATGTGATGATCCTCTCAGGGGCAGGAGCATCAGAATCTTCATCCGAGTCTGATAACAAAATATTAGTATTTCTTGAACCTAGTGCTGATTCATCTTCGGATAAATCTGATAATTCACTGTATTCACCATTTGGAAGTTGTCTAACAGCTACTGACGAACGTCCATCGTAGAAAAGAAAGCCCTGGATCCATTGCTGTACCAGAATTGCAGAACGACTATAGTAGTTGTCACTTCCGCACTCAGGGCCGGATTTCCCAATAGGCCCGGTAGGCCCGGGCCTATGGGCGCAAGCTCCTAGGGGGCACACGGCCGAGAGAAAAAATTAAAAAATATCTAGAAATAAAAATAAATAGCTATAACTTAACATATTTTTTGAATTGATTAAAAATAAATCAGGCTAGTAAAGCATTCTGATTTTGAAGTTCATTGGAACAAATAATTGCTGGTAAAATTGAACTATTTTTCAACATTATGCATCAACTTCGTTACAACATTGATCTCAAACACGGGAGAACTGGCTGTAATTTTTTAATAAAGGTTTTTTAGGAAAGTAACTTTAACCAGACTAGGGGGCGGAAAAATTATTGGGCCTAGGGGCGCCAAAATGCTAAATCCGGCCCCGTCCGCATACATAAAAGTACCCGTAAACGCATGGTGTGACATATAATACACAAATGAATATCATATTGTTGGAAAGACATCTGAAAGTACTTATCTTGAATGTAATATTTTTTGTTTGGGAAAACTGCGCACAATGTGTTGTCAAAAAATTATTTTCACTGACAAAAATCCACTGCTTCATAAAAAACATATGTCAAGTTTCCCCGTCTAATACAACTCACAAAGAACACGCCGGATGACACCAAAATCTCTTATTCATACATGTCAATATCTCACACAGCAGACGAAACAGTCATTTAGCACCTTTGATAAATCACACAAAAGCTAAAGTGAAAAAAGGGGATGTGAAATATATGGCACGGCATGCGGTAAGGGGTTAAATTCCAGAATTTCGCGACACATGCCATGAGACTGCGCAAATAGAACTGTTGGGAATCGCTGGCGTGCAATATACGTATTCGATTGTTTGTGATAGATTTTTTAAAAAGAACCAGTTGAGAATGCTCCAAGAGCATTCCCAGAACGAACTTAAAAAGAAATATTTTTCTTATTAACTTCTACAGGTTTTATACCAATTGTTCTATATACTTTATTATTATATTCATTAAACAATTCTTGTAATACATCTATTAATTTATAATTTCCTTGAGCACTAAATTTTTTCCACGTGTTTTGTTTAAGAGTCCTGTTACAACGTTGTTTTACGAAGACACATGCTCAAAATGGAGGGCTCAAAATAGAAAAATTCGCAAATTATCATCTCTCTATGACTTACGGTTCCCGAAATAGGGCTGTTTAAATCTTCCGAAATCCGAACTTTTTTGGCCAATATCTCGGAAACGGAAAGAGTGACGCGAAAAATTCCATCACTTCTTTGAGATAGTTTTTGATGCTCTATCAAATGGAGGGCTCAAAATTGAAAAATTCGAAAATAACACGCACAGAGAGAGAATTCATTAACGAATTTTTTAATTCACTGTAAATCTTATAAAAGATGAAATATAAGTTTATAATATAAGTTTAAAAAATAAGTTTAAAAAAATATAAGTTTAAAAAATAAAGAAGGTTCTTTCAAAACATTAGTCATGAATATTTGAATTTATTTAGTATCCATACTTTCAGAATAGAAACCCTAATTTAGAAACAGATAGGATTATTAGTCTCCCATAAAACCGATTGCATTTTACGGGATCTAATAATGTGTTCTGTTAAAACATTAAGAGCTTACTGTCTAATAAAAAGAGGACTTACGCATGCATTTAAGAGAAAACAAAAACAAAAAATAAAATGTAAATTGCTTGCAAAATATATTGCATCCTATTTTTAAGTTTATTTCCAACGCCCATGATTTCGAGTGAAACATACCTGTTGTTGAAGAGGAATAGTCGTTAGTGGGAAGATAGTAAATATAATGCCGCCGGGATACTTGTTAGTTGATCAGAGTTACCGGTAGACGAAAATGCATATAATTCTTCTTCCCTGTCAGATTGTCGACTGCTATAGAAGAGCAAATGAGGACAAGGTCCCAGGATCGAGCCCCGCCCATTGTTGCTTCGGCATCAATTACTTCGATACAATTTTGCTGTGACAACTCAAGGCCAATAGGAAGTTCCCTACGGTGGATTTCAATTCCTGTTTTCTCATGTATACAGAAAGGTTTTCATTGTGGTTTTAGCACATCAAGGAAACAAAATTTAATTATATATATTTAAATTATATATATACAAAACTAATGTTTGTACTTGATTCTTTAAAGTTTAAAAAATAGTATTGACGTAGTATGTAAGATTGTGTATACAGGATGTTTCAAAACAACACCGACAACGTTTGGGAGGTCAATCCTGACACTAAAATAAGTCAAAAAGTATAGACCAACCTGGATGCAGAAATCTGTCATAATTATAGACTGCCGAAAACATGAAAAAATAAATTTTAAAGGTCTATAGCTCCAAAACTATGGGACCTACCGTAGTCGGGTCAAGACTTCACTTAGGAACTAATATGTGAACTATCCAAAAATATATGTTTCAAAATCCTAAAGTACTCACACGAATTTTTATAGAGGGAATTGGTGAGTACTTCAAAATTATGCCCGTCGCCGAACTCTCTCTATAAAAATTGTTTCATGAGTACCTTAGGATTCTCTGTAGGTGTCAATGTATTAGAGCTATGGACCTTTAAATTCATTTTGTCGTGTTTTAAGCAGTTTTATACCTCTGAAATGACGGATTTCTACACCCAGGTTGCTCTATACTTTTTGTCTTATCTTTGTATCAGGTATCACCTCTCAAACGTTGTCGGTGTTGTTTGAAACATCATGTATAATCCAGTATCGCCCACGAAATCTTGCAGATGTTCTTTACTCCCTAAAACAGAGTTCAAATTCTCCTTCAAGTAACAATAAAGAATACGGAGTTTAGTATAATGATTATTGCGCCTGGGTCTGGATTTGATTGATTGGAACACAAACGTTACCAGATATTATCCGAATAAGAGAAGCTATTTCATTACAAGATTTATGTAAACTCTGAAATAAGTAACTCTGAAAACGTTAGTTGAAAGTTATCTTTAATAATAATTGCTTATAATTAATAATAATAATAATAACTGCTGAATTAGTAATAACTACTTTATATCAAATGAAGCAGCTGATTTTTTTTTCAATATGGCCATTTAGTCATAAAAAATAATAGTCTCATAGAGAAATTGTAGTATCTCAAATTCTTATTTGTCCTGGTTTTTTAATAACACAATTAAATGATTAAAGTTAAACAATATTATAGAAAACATAAAACAAATTCAGTTTATAATCTCCACTATTTATAGAAACGAGAAAAAAATTTAAATGTGGTTTCTAAAGTATACCAAAAATTTGTAGAGAATTCGGACATGCATATTAAAAATGACGTTACTGTATTTTGGAACTTCATTCAATGTATTAAAGATAAAAAAACATATCCTGACACTATAGTTGTTAATGGAAAAAAATTAATAGATACCAGATCAGCACCTAATTAATTTGCTAATTATTTTAAGTGAAGTGTTTCCAATCATAACACCAAGATATAAATGTGCTAATAATAGTGACATGGAAGTAAACAAAGCACTTAATCTAGAATTAATTAGTATTGATGAGTACCAAACAGCTATAAAGAAATTAAAACCAAGGAAATCTTGCGGAATTGATGGTATTCCTGTGTAGGTATTTAAAACGTGTGCAGAAATTCTTAGTTATTCTTTATGTTATATTTGGAAAACCTCAAGAATTACACCTGTATTAAAGAAAAGAAACGATACGGTAATTATAGACCCATATCTATGATCTGTTCTCCTGCTAAAGTATTGGAGCACATTACTGATTTGGTTTTTAGTTTAGCACCCCTTTCAGCAACGAACCTATGTGAGATTTGGACCTACAGCTTAACGTGGAACTTGAACCACATGAGATTCCGTCGTGAATCAAACCCGGGTCTTCCACGTCAAAGGCGCGTACGCTAATCGCTTAGATATGAGGAAGCTCTGGAGCATATTACATATGAAAGAACATTTAGTCATGTGAAAAGTTATATAAATGTAAACAAGCATGGCTTTGTACCAGGCAGATTGACAGATACTAATTTTGACTCAAGACATATATGAGTCTCTAGATCAGTAAAATATGTCGGTAGTGTATCTTTTGATTTTACCAAAGCGTTTGACAAAATCAATCTTAATGTATTATTTGACAATTTATCTAGCCTTGGACTTAATCGATCACTTTTGCAGTTAATTGCTTCATATCATTCTGAAAGAAAACAACACGTCCTATGTAAACAAGTTTCATCATTTTATTATAATATGAATACAGACATACAGCAAGGGTCTAATTTTGGACCACTATTATTTATTATGTATGTGAATAATCTTCGAAAGAAAATAAAATATTCCATATGTACGATCTATAATGATGACATAAAACAATCTTAAAATAAGGTAATACAAGAAAATTACAAAAGAAGATAAATGCTGCACTTAAGTAGGACAATGAAATTTCCTCGAATTAAATGTAAATAAATGATATTATGTAAGGTTTGGAACTAATAGAACTGTAAAAAATAATATTGAACTTGAAATGAAATGTCTAATTGAAGATCTGGGTATTGTTTCTGATAATAAATTATCCTTTAACAATCATATCCAAGCTGTTGTATCAGAAATTATAAAAACAATTGGGTTTTGTTATTACAAATACAAGGAATTTCACAAATTTGGAAGCTATTATATAGTAATTCGTTAGAAGTAAATTAGAGTATGGGTCATTAATATAGTCGCCTAACTACAATTTCTACCGAAGACATAATGGAAAATATTTAGAAAAAGATTTTGCGTTTCCTACATTATAAGAAGTATAATGTGTCATCTTATAGAATGGGAATTTTCTATAATGAAATATTAAAGAAATTTCAGTTTACACCGTTATATAAGACATAAAATACTTGAACAAATTTTCCTTTATAAAGTTATGAATAGGAGACTTGAAAGAAGCTACATTTTGAAAAGGATTTACGTAACGTTTTTGTAAATAAAATTTCTAAGACATCCTGTATGAAAATTCAGCACTTTCTCAGGATTTTATTTGATTATAATGAATTGTCAAGAAATTACAATTTGATTTTAGTTGGAAAACAAGTAAATGTATTAGTATTATGCAGAACACATTAAAAATATAAAATAATTGTTATATGTGGGTATGAATTTATTCCGAATTCATATATATGAGTGTGCTTATTGAAACGATGTATGAAAAGATAAGTAAATGTGTGTATACGGATTTGTAAGTAACGTTTATGTATATTATTCGTTTATTTTTATATATATTGTATTTTTTATTGTACATGAATTGTTATAAAAAATCTATAATTGGGATAATGTTCCTGAAAATAAAATTAAAAAAAATTCTGTCTGTCTGGTATAAGCTTCTCGCATATAAAGGAGAAACCTATTGTTATTTAATTTGGTACACGGATACACCTCCACAAGATCTAATCCCCTATTAAGGTTTTTATTTATTTATTTTCGACTCGGGGAGGATTTCCTAGGAGTGGAGTGGAAATGCATTCACATTTTTTGCTGTTTTCTAAGAACGCCTGACCTCTACGCAACCTGCATTGCATTTTGGTGTTGCAAGCTTGCATAACAGCAGAAAATGAAATGAAATCTTTGAGTTTTACGTCCCACGGTTATGCCGGTTAGGCTAAAGGAGACAGTGATTATGAGAAATGAATGAAATGGTGGAATGAAGAAAGTGGGAGGAAACGGGAGAACCCCGAGAAAACCCACGCACACGGTGTTTGAGCATAACAGCAGAGAATAAAAACCTGGGTAATGGAATGACTGAGGAAATATTCTTTTTCTTCTCGTTTATCCAGAATCTGAATTAAGACCGGGTAACGAAGGGTGCTTAGAGCTAGTTTAAAATAAAAATTTAAGGGTTAATAATAGTTTTAATTTATTGTACCTTATTTGTTATAAATATACTGTCCTCTTGCTACTGTAATAATGAAAGACTCGATAGAAGTATATTTTAGTATAAATTTTACCTTAATAGGTAACATGGGTATTGAGTTTGATTTTGTTGGCTACGAATTACATATTTCCTAATGTCATACAAATTAATTTTTTGTCAACTACCACGAATACTACGCATCTAAATTTACCCTTAAATATGTTAATTTGTTCAGCCCACGAGACCTATTGATTCATGCATGTCTGAACTTTGGATACACTTTTTTTTATTATGCACTAATTCTATTGTAGAATTAAGGATATTCAAGAGTATTAAATACTCTTACTACTACTACTAATAATAATATAGAACAGTGTTTGTAACTGGTGGTCCGCAAACTCTATCGATTTATGGAACAAATCTTGGGGGTCTGTGGCATTATTTACTCTCATCCTTTATATGATATAAATAATGCTATGGATCCCCGTATGTGTGTTGTATGCTTATTTCATAAATAAATGTTTGTAATTTAAATGTTTATCTCATAAATAAATGTTTGTAATTTAAATGTTATCTCATAAATAAATGTTTGAAATTTAAATCCTTACCTCATAAATAATGTTTGTAATTTAAATCCTTATCTCATAAATAAATGCTTGTAATTTAAATGCTTATCTCATAAATTAATGTTTGTAATTTAAATTTTTATCTCATAAATAAGTGTTTGTAATTTAAATGTTTCTCTCATAAATAAATGTTTGTAATTTAAATGGTTATTTGATAAATAAATGTTTGTAATTTACTCGTAAATGCTTATCTCATAAATAAATGTTTGTAATTTAAATGCTTTTGTCGCCTCAATTATTCAACATGTACAGTGAATGGTTAACGTAGGAAGCACTAATGGGAATTGGAGATTTCAATATTGGAGGGCAGATCATTAACAAGATCAGCTATGCAGATGATACGGTTATAATAGCAAAAACCGAGGAGGACTACAGGAGATGATTGACAAAACAGTTCACACTGAAAAACAGTATGGAATGGAAATTAACATCGAAAAGACGAAAGTCATGAGAGTATCCCGTGAAAACACGCCCTCACGGATCAGAGTAGAACAAAGGCAACTTCAAGAGGTCGATAATTTCAAGTATCTGGAAAGTATTTTGACGTGAGATGCTTACTGCACCAAAGAGATCAGGTCAAGAATTGCCATAGCTAAAGAAGCATTCAACGAGAAACGATCACTCTTAACTAGCAAGCTCAATATTGGATTTAAGAAGAATTTGGTTAAGTGCTATATATGGAGCATTGGACTGTATGGCTCAAAGACTTGGACATTACGGAAGATAGAGAAGAAATATTTAAAGGGCTTCGAAATGTGGTGCTGGAGGAAGATGGAGAAGATAAAATGGACAGAGAGAGCAACAAACGGATGTGTTTTAAAACGGATAGGAGAGAAGAGGACACTTCTAGCCACCATTCTTCGTACAAAGGCAAATTGGATTGAACACATCTTGCGAAGAAATTGTCTTCTTCACACCGCCATAGAAGGAAAGATGGAAGGGAAGCGAGGAATAGGAAGAAGAAGAATACAGCTGATCAAGGATTTGAAAGATAGGAGAAAATATTGGGAGTTAAAAGAGAAGCTGAAAGTCGAGAAAAGTGGAAGAAACATTTCCAGGCCCAAATCTAAAATTGAAAAAAAAAATCCTCATTAGTTCCAGGACCTGTCGAAAGGCAGAATACTTAATAATAATAATAATAATAATAATAATAATAATAATAATAATAATAATCTTATAAATAAATGTTTATAATTCAATTGTTGTTAATATTGTTACCTGCTCTCCACTACTATTAGTCCGTACCCTACCTTAAAAAGTAAAATAGGATCCACGACTCTACCATAGTGTTAGCTATAGTAGAATGTCTGTACACAGTTACCTTGAAGTCTTAAGAGTCTGAAGAGTCATAAACATCGGTATGATCACCATCCATGTCGTAACACAGCTGAATTCTGCGCCAAGTTCTCGCAGATGTTTTACGGAGATCCTCCGGAGTCACGAGGATGAAGGCATGATCCACAGCTGCTCGTAACTCCTGCGTTGTGTGATATCGAATGTTATTTACTTTATGAAACCCCAGAGAACATTGTCTGGTGTCGTCAGATCGGGACTTCTTGGAGGCCAAAAAAAGGGAACTGGTAAAGATGCATACATCACACTTTGTTGATTACTCCAACTAGTGCTCTCAAACGGGTCGGGTCAGCTCGAGTCGGGTTACGGGTTGGGTCGGGTCAGGTCAACTCGGGTCGGGTTGTCGGGTCAGCTCGAGTCGGGTTACGGGTCGGGTTGGGTCAACTCGGATCGGGTTGTCGGGTCGGGTCAATCGGGTCAGCTCCGGTCGGGTTGTCGGGTCGGGTCAGTTCACTTTGGTCAACTGAGTTTAGGTTGAGCTTAAACTCGGCTGGAGTCGAAAGCTGCTGTTTTTCACTAGCTGCCTAATTAAAAATAGCAATTTTCAATTGATTTTATAGAAGTCATAAATCTATTTTGAATACTTGCATCTAGTGTTTTTATGGTAAATGCTTATTTTTGTGCTTGTGTGTACTTTAATTTTTAAATGTGGAAGATTAATTTTACCAATCGACTGTAATATTAATATCTAGGCCAATATGGAGTCTGGATTTAGAACAAAACTAGAAGTTGTTTAAGCAAGGCCAAAAGAAAGGTTGAATATGGACGATCAAGCCCAAGCAGGGCCGCGGTAGCTCAGTGGTAGAGAATTCATCTCTGGTGCATGGTGTCCATGGTTCGATCCCAGCTTGTGCTAAATGGACTTTGTGGTGGAGAAACGCCGTGTAGTGGGTTTGCTCGAGGTTCTCCTGTTTCCTACAACTTTCTTCATTCCACCATTGCATTCATTTCTCATGGACACCATATCCCTTAGCCTCGGTGCAGAATCGAGGGACCTTAAACTGAATATTTCATTTTATTTCACCAAGCCCAAGAACATCGATACAAGATTAAGATAAAGATTGGATATGCAAGACGAAGTGCATAGTAATCTTGCTCTTGTCCTTGTTTTGGTGATCACCAAGTAGCGATGAGCGTATTTTCTTGCTTTCCGTATAGTATGAAAGACCATAATCAAAATCACACTTGGTCTTCATTTGTACCGATGAGGCGAGCATTCTTGGCTCTTGTATAGCATGAAAGACCACCAAGATTACGAAATGTAGGACCAAGACTTGACTGTGCAAGACAAAGAATAAGACACAGTATTGATTACCAAGACCCAGGGTGCGAATTGTTTGAATTTCATTTGTTGAGCTGAAAGTGATGAAATAAAATTAGTACTTTACAGGGGCGGATCCAGGGGGGGCGATCGCCCCCCGCAGAAGAGGAAACTTTTTAATTTTATATATAAATAAAATATAAAGTTTATTTTTTGACGCTTTTAAAAGTAGCTCTAAGTAGCAGTATTACATTACAACCCACCGCCCCCCAGAAGTCCGTCCTGGATCCGCCCCTGGTACTTTATAATTAATTATCATACTGTATTTTTAAATTTTAAATTACAAAATTCATATTACGTATCTTCTTACTTGCAACTATATATACTGTAAAATACGTTTTAATTACCAAGAAAGAAAAGTCAAAGTGGCGCGGGTCCCGAAATCATAAGAACCTATTTTGGAATGAAAGTTGAAGCGTTGGAAAAAATCACAGGTGTTCTCCCGTTTCCTCGACACTTATCATTGTAGTTAAACGATTTCCTTTTGTCTCCGCCAAGAGACTCTTGCTACTGCCTTCCGAGAAGACCCCCTGCCGTCCGAGCAGGTGAGAACACTGACTTTGAAGAAAAATTTCGTCACATAGAACTGAAGCAAGAAAAAATAAATTTCTCCCACGTCGGACACTGGTATCAGTTATAAAAAGAAATATCCAAACCTCAAAAGTGCCAAATATTCATTAAGATGCATATACAAATCCCCCGTTTGATCTAGCTAGTGGTTAACGTGTAAGACTTCGGTACACGTGGTCCGGGTTTAATTCCCAATGTGAGTGCATTTTGGCGTTCACTCAGTGTCGTGACCTAGTACTCTCAAACGGGTCGGGTCGGGTTGTCGGGTCGGGTCAGTCGGGTCAGCTCGTGTCGGGTCGTCGGGTTATTCGGGTCGGGTTGGGTCAATCGGGTCAGCTCGGGTTGGGTTGTCGGGTCAGGTCAATCGGATCGGATCACGGGTCAGGTCGGTCAATTCGGTTCACGGGTCGGGTCGGGTCGGTCTTCAACGCGACCCGACCCGTTGAGAGCACTAACTCCAACGTCACTGCAAATAACTGTTACCAAGCAGAAAACAGCCGAAAACAATTGAGTGTGGATAGCAATGTTGCCAGACATTGCCAAGCAATGTTACCAAACAAATGTGGGTAAAACCTTAAACCATAAGAAAACACTGTAGGTAGAAAACACTTAAATTAGGAGTACGCCCACTTCCGGACAACGCTGTAGAAAATATTGAAATCAAAGCGAAATTAAGAAAATTCAATTCGATTTTAATGCGGTGCAATCGTTGGTTATTCTTTGCTATAAATTTAAACTTTTTCCCTTGCCCTCTTAAGACACACATTTCATTCAATGAAAGCGAAATTATAAATATTTAGGTAAACGCAAATGATATGTTAAAAAATTAAACAGTTCAAACTCTTTCTTACTTCAACTATTCTATAGAATTCAAAATTGGAAATTAAAAGTAACACCCCCTTTCGAAAGTAATAAATATGCGGAATTTGAAAAACATATTTTCGGTCACTTTTAACGAAGAGTATATACTCAGAGAGTACCTTAAACTAAAGCGACTTTTCTTTAGGGGCACGATGGCTCACTGGAGCCCTCCCTGATGGTCTAGTGGCTAGCGCGTGCGCCTTTGGTATAAGTAGTCTTGAGTTCGATTCTCAGTGGGGACTCTTTGGATTTTAACTGCCCTGGATATGTTCGTGTTCGTGTCCTTGTACACTTTGTAAGAGTTAAAAGAAAGAACTGTACCAGGAAAACTCGGATGCTCAGGAAACTGAGGAATGATAAGTTAATCTATGTTTAACCCTTTTCTTGGCAAGAAGACTTGCGTTGCTCAGAAAAAATATCTACTGCATGTGATTTCCGTGTCAAATAGTTGTAAAACAAGACATCGTTGCACATTTTAGTTACATGTTTTATTTAGACAAGGCTGTGACGTAATGTATCTCTTATGATACATTGCCAAGAATAGGTAGTTACAAAGTACCCAAAAATATTCAAAAACTTTATGTATCCCAAAGGATACATTGCCAAGAAGAGTGTTTAAATAAGTGATAGAGCGCTTACTTCTGGTGCATGGGTTCCCTGATTCGATCCCGGCCAAGTAAGTTTGAGACGGACAACATCACGTTCGTGGGTTTTCTCGGAGTACTCCCGTTCCCTCCTACTTTCTCATTCCACCAATTCTTCCGTCATCATTTACTTTGCCTTGATTATCGCCCCCTTAGCTTAAAGAACATAATCGTGGGACGTTAAACTGAAATACTTTATTTCATTTTTAAAGCGACTTCTCGCATTCGACACTTTATTACTATAAAATTGGAAATCAGAATATTCTCCCTTTAGAAGCAGAAATTCCCAAAATGCTGAAACACGTGTTCACCTATTTCACACCTCCAAATTAAACAAATTCTTACATTGAAAATTTCCTAAATAAATAGTGTAGAATTTTAGTGCTATAGAAATTGGCCTCTTTCCTCTTTAGGAAAAAAAAACGTTTTTAGTTATATTTGATATAATAGTATGTGCTAAGTTTCAACTTCGTACCTTCAGGAATTCGTGAGACTCTTTCTTTCTGCAAAAGACGAGCCCTGTTTATACTGCATTACAATACGTATTTCCGAAAATATAGTAGCTGAAATGTCCGCTCTTCGCACGGAAAGAATAGGTTTCTAAAAGATATTTAAATCCCCTTCCCTCATAGAATAGTCTGTATTTCAATGATAGTGTAATGATAAAAATACACTCTACTTTTGACATACATTTTGAAACACCCTGCCCCCACAGAATATGCCTTTAATCGAATTGATAAGATTTAAAAACTCAGCTTGAGGTGGGTAAAAACTCAGCTTAATTCTGTTCCAAAAATCATTTCAAACAGGTTAGCCGTTTTCTCGGTCCCGAAAACTTTGAATTCGACATTAATCTGAATAAATTTTTACATTTTATTTACCTCTTCTCCCCTTCTGCAGACGGGACTGAACTTCGATTTAAACGACATTGTGAGTGTCACTATTAATTTGAGCGACCCTGAAAACTATGAATGGCACACTTGTATTGGTCGTTTTGGATTATTTTTGCATGTCAGTCATCCTAATCCAGATGACTGTCCGTTATTATCTAAACTTGGATTTAAATGTCATTAGAATTGTCACCTGGGTCAATCCATACGAAGTGGTCCAGAGCAGGTTGTTCGACCATCTCCGAAAATTTAAAAAATTGAGTGTGATGAACCCTGTGTATGACACTATTCACTTTGTCGTATGTGCAAGTGTTCCTGAATGGCAGTCATCTTTGTTGTTACAGTGGAGTCATAATTCTTGCATTTACAAGCGTGTACAAAAACTATAGTTGCTCAGGACGTACGAATCAGACAAACTCCGAACAAAAAAAGAATATTTAGAGGAGAGACTGAGATACACGGAGAATATATACTCTTACTTCTAAATAAATATATAGGGTTGTAAACCAATACATGAAATCACAAAAAAAAGTACAAAAATCACACTTTTAAGGGGGCTGTATGTTGAAATGGCATAAAGTGGAAAGTTCATAAGTTTTGCGCTGAATACTATTTCATATAGAGTCTGCAGAAATACCCACGGCTATGATACTAATGGCGCCGTAGATTTATGGGGATCCGAAAGTTGAGTTTTGTGATTTTGATGCCATTTTTAGGGAGTAATATCTGAGGGCAAAGTGCTAAATATTGCTGCTTAGACCAAAAAGTAATTCTGTATGTGACTAAACTATTGAAAAAAAAATCAGAACTGATGTTACATGGAGAAAAAAAGTGTGCTCTCAAGGTTCTATAGGATAGATAGATGTAAAGCAACCTTATGAACACATTAACTTCCGCAACTGGGATTGGATTTTAATGACACTTTGATGATGCATTGAGTGTCTTATAGACGTGGCGATGATCATGGAGCTAGAAAGATGTTACAAACGTCACTAGCAAACTTTTACACAATTGAACGCAAACGAAAACGGGCCTAATTGCTGAACCATACGTAGTTTTTGAGATCTAGCATAAAAAATATCCAAATATGTATTTTTTTCCGAGGTACGACAATCGTCACTCATGTGAATCCTTCGCGTTTTTACCATGTTCTCGCTTTTCTCTCCATGTAATATCAGTCCTGATTTTTTTTTTTTTTTTTTTTGCAATATTTTAGTCAAATACAGAGTTACTTTTTGGTCTAAGCAGCAATATTTAGCACTTTGCTCTCCTGAGATATTACTCCCCAAAAATGACATCAAAATCACAAAACTCAACTTTCGGACCCCCATAAATTTACGGCGTTATTAGTATCATAGCTGTGAATATTTCTGCAGACTCTATATGAAATAGTATTCAGCGCAAAACTTATGAACTTTCCACTTTATGCCATTTCAACATACAGCACCTTTAAAAGTGTAAATTTTGTACCTTTTTTTGGTGATTTCATGTATTGGTTTGCAGCCCTATATATTTATTTAGAAGTAAGAGTATATATTCTCCGTGTATCTCAGTCTCTCTTCTAAATATTCTTTTTTGTTCGGAGTTCGTCTGATTCGTACGTCCTGAACAACTATAGTTTTCGTACACGCTTGCAAATGCAAAAATTACCACTCCACTGACAACAAAGATGGCCTCCATTCAGGAACACTTGTACATACGACAACGTGAATAGTATTATTGATATTCTCATACACAAGGTTCATCACACTCAAATTCTTATAATTTTCGGAGATGGTCGAACAACCACTTTCATCTTTTTGGACCACTTCAGATGGATTGACCCACCTAACAGCTTAGCGACCCCAAAAACTATGGATTCGACAGTAATGTCGGTCTTTGAGACATTATTTTCCACTTCTTCTCACCACTGTGGTAATGGGGGATGAACTTAGACTTAACGTTATTGGTAGTGTGACTATTAATCTCAGAGACACCGAAAACTATGGATTCGACACTAATAGCAGTCTTTTTAATTATTTTTACGTCTCACCCACTTTTCAATCCCATAGGGGTATTAATAGGGCTATGCGTGGACTTAAACGGCATCGAGAACGTCAATGTTCATTTTAAGAACCACGAAAATCATGGGTTCGGCATTATTTGTTTTTATTATTATTTTGTTACACGTTCCCTACTTAACATGCCCCTACGGGCGCAAAGAGATCTTACCCCGCTGTGGCCTACACTTGGACTTCAAGTACATAGAAACTATCATCAATTAACTTAGGGATTCCGAAAACTATGTATTCGACACTAATGTAAGTTGTATTCGATCATTTTCATGCCACTCCTTCTTTAGCTGTTCTAGGGGTTCCTCTCCCACAGTATTTTTTTCCACGTTGTAAGTAATATGTATACCCAGTTTAGTTAAAATTGCTCCAGGAGTTCTAGAATTATGCTGGAACATACACATATACACACATGCACATAAATACATACTTACTATTTTCCTTGACATTTAATAAAATATTCTTCTATTCTCTTTTAATTAAAAAAGTGTCTTGCAACGTATCGGCAATTCGAAAAACTTTAATTATAAGCTATCACAATTACAAGAAAACGTATTCGAGACAACACTATGTTGATGTCAATTCCCCTCCCCCCTTAATTACTTGTCATTCACTAAAATACAATGATTATTTCAGAAGTTCCCGAAGTAATTTTTACTGAAAATCAAAAATAGAAATGAACCATGCTGGATTATTCGTTGAATATGTATATTTCTTGTGCACAGATACGGTGATGTCAACGGGTGGTTCCCAAAGCAGCTCTGTGTAAAGCTCAATTGACCGCATGCTATCTTCAAAACATTTGCCTTTCATTTCACGTATTTTCAGGGCAAGAATTATTGTACTGCACTGAAAACACCGAATGAAGTCCCGAATTATCAGAAAGGAATAACACCACTTACCTACGTACAGGCCCGTAGCCAGCTCAAATATATAGGGGAGCCCGGCTGAAGTTAGGGGGGGGGGCGATCCAATTATAGTTCATCACCATATTATTGTTCATTTGCAAGCCTACCGTGAAAATTGTACGGGGGCAGCAAAAATTTAGGAGGGGCCCGGCCCCCTAGACCCCCCTGAATACGGGCCTGCCTACGTATCTTCTTACTCTTAGGCTAATAGTCTCAATGGGTCCGTGAAAGCTTGTCAAACTTATAGTGTACGGGCACGCCCACGTACTCAGTGAATTCAAAGTTTTTTCGGGGGCTCAAATTCAATATGAGAATAAATTATATTAAAATTTCTATCACTCCTTACCTTAGATTAGATTTACAGAAAAGTCGGGATTTCTATAAATTTATTATCATATTGTATGTATGTACGAATGCATTTGGACATTATACATACAGTGTACGTCTTATTACTGTCATACCGAAAAGCTTCATTAGGACTCTTCGGTATCAGTTTTATTTTAATAGATATCATGGTAGTCATAGACCATCCATTTTTAGATTAAGAAAAGAATTTATCTTACTCGATTTTCTCCAATACTACGCACAAGGATTTACAATCACCCATATTATTTTATTCAGCTTAGTGCCATATATCGAGTGCTATAGGGAAAGATGCCCATATTTCGGATACTTAAGCAATTGAGCTGTGTCACGTGCATAACTACAGCACAACTCATATGTTTAGTATGAAAATCAAAGTTGGTTCGTTAATGAGAGTAAGCAGGCATGATGGAATCCAAACATAAATATCCAATCCTTGTGTATGGTACTTTATGAAACAGCAAAGGTAAGAAGTCATAATTTTGGTTTCCCAATTTCGGATACGGCAGTGCCAAATTTCGAGTAGGATTTCAAATAACATATTGATAGATGATAAACATGGTTTATTAGCACTAGTTATGCTTCACAAATTATAGAAAATGCAAATGAAGGAAAGAAGTGTACAGTTGTAGCTACGTATAAACAAAAGTCGCATTTGTATGTCTGCCACCCTTCCTTGTATGTTCCGGCACAAAACTCATGTGCCCATCTCAAGCATCCAACACATTCCTAGTAACAGAGACAACTTGCAAACCGCTTGTTGTAAGCTTGAATTGCAAACGACCAAGCTTGCATTCAACTTGATTGGAAAACATGCAAGCATGCTGCAAGCTGGATTCCAGCAACGAAGTTACATGGGGGCAGCCTTGCATTCAGTGTTCCATTCAAGCTTGACGCAAGTCAATAGCCATTGGCCATAAGTCAAGTCAATAGCCAATGAATGGCCAATGACATCTAATTCATTACTCTCCCGATCTGTCTGCGCAATAAGCAACAGAACAATGAACATATTCTTCGTCTGCATGCTGTAATCAATAGTGGAAATGAGAGGAACAGCGAGGTATGAGTCACTATCTTCATCAGGTGAGTGGAAATGAGAGGAACAGCGAGGTCTGAGTCACCATCTTCATCAGTGATAGAGACATCTTTGATGTAGGCCTAGTCATTTTCTTCTGCTTTGAAGGGTTCGCTGCGTTTTGCAAGCTATTTATTTAGCTCTTCGCTTTCTTCGCGGAAAAAATTACCGACTCGTGTGGACAAAAAGGAGATATGATATGGAGATGAAGTGATTACTGCAGCTTGTTCATTTTGCCTACCACATCTGGATGAACATGGTAATGCTGGAGACCGTAGTATGTTGAATGGTGAAAGAGAGGAGGATTATTCAGGAATAGGCCTACGCCTGGTCACTGTTGTGTCTGAAGATAGAAGTCACTGTTATAACTTTCTTATATATACTAATCCTTGCAAATACGTAGTAGGATTAGTACATATGACATCACTTTGAACGGATAGGAAGTCACCGTCGTCGAAAACATTAATTGACTCTTAAAACTCACGGAGCTTGTGCCTCAAACGGAATGACAAACAAACAATAAGGACACCGTGGGTCCTTCTTAGGTAGATAATGTCCAGGCTCCGGGTGTGCCAATAATGTCCATTCAGTATGACCACAACAGGATCGCTAGACGATGGTTTTACAACTTTAACGAAATGTTAAAACCACTGTTTGAAAATGTGCATTTGTATTCATGCTGATGGGTGGCATGGTACTATGGACACTGGTGGTGTTCCATGCAACAATTTCGGTTTCATATGCAAGCGCGGAAAAACAGATGAGGGACATACGTACTACAAACATTCATGCATGACATAATAGTTATTAAGGAGCCCTGCTCAGCTGAGGAGGGTCTTGCAACCTGACGTTTTCCTTTGACATTCAAGACTTGAGAGCGTATACTTTGGACAAGTATATACCAGTTTCATCGATATTGTACACTTTCCATGGCTTGAACTTTCTGCAATTCATGCGTCAAGAGGTTTAAAAAAGAACACCTGGGGTCCCTGGTCCTATCCTCGTCCAACTAAGTGGACAACATCGTGTTCGTGAGTTTTCTCGGGGTATCCTCGTTTTCTCCCACAATCCCATTCCACCATTCTTCCATCATCATTTACTTGCCTTAATGATCGTCTCCCTTAGCCTAAAGGGAATAATGGCGGGACGTTGAACTCAAAGATTTCATAGACTTTTTAAATTGTTGTTGTTAAATGCTAGGAATATTGTAGAATTTAATCGTCAATTGTTAGTATTTCGAGGAACAAATTTCCAATAGCAGGGTCCTCATCACTAAGAAGGTTGAGAACCACTGCTTAGGAATTATCTGCGGGGTCTAACAAGTATACTTTTTTGTACTGTTTAGGACTGAGCATGGTTATGTACATTTATTTGCATTTAAAAAATAAATAAAACTAGGAGACCCACACCCGAGAGAGAGAGAGAGAGAGAGAGAGAGAGAGAGAGAGAGAGAGAGAGAGAGAGAGAGAAATGAAATCTGGTCCCTTTGGACGCATAATTCAAGTCATTCTTTAGGGAGAATCCTCTAGAGAAAACGTGCGTTGTTAAATTATCCTTCTTGTTTCGTATACATCCTCATGGCCTCTCCTACTTTTATATCATTGTGTCGTATAAATAATGTCTGCAGCTTCACATTGCAACAGAGTTCATTACGCATGTACACATCGGTGCGTACGTGTTTACACTTCTTAAACACCTTGCTGACAGCCGCACATTGAGCAATGGGACACAAAACGCCTCCATAAATAAAGTTATAATGTCGGTGAAAGGTGCTCTGCTTCAGGTTCAAGCTGCTATTATGATAATTCCGACTTCTGTTCCTATGTCGCAATGATCACAATGCAACACGTTATTATATACCTATGGTGATGTTAACTCTTTCAAGTGCACCAACTTCCTTTACATGACACTCTGATGTTGATGAAATGTCTTTCTTTATAAGAGCTTCATTATATATGGATTTTCTATGTATATAATTAGAGAAATTAAATTGAATAAAATATAGGTCAAAGATATAATGAAGTTCATAGAACATAATGTAATTTTCGATTAAGTTAACCTTGAAATCATGATTTAATAATAATAATAAAAACATTACGGTAACGGATTTCTCTTAAAGAATTGTTGACAGTTTAATATTTAGAATATTGATTAACTATGCTTACTTAATTTTACCTACTAATTCAAATTTTAATACAAACGTAACAGAAATATATTTCTATATATTGAGTACGTGCTTATTGTCAAATATTAATTTCAAGATGTCGTAATTGAACTATTTTAATGTTGTCTAAACACTGACTATGAATACAAATTGGCATTTAATTAACTTATTGTTTGGGGAAAACATGTCCAAGAGAGAAAGAGAGAATTATGGACACATATGAACGTGACTTGATAAGTTCTCGGAATCACCCACAGATGGCAGTACTACATCCAAACTCAGTATGTTATTATTATCTGTCATCGTCCGATATGAGAAATTTGCATTACCGTCTGAATTAGAAAAAAAATGCTGAAGTTATAAATAGCCTCCTTGTGCATTTTAAGTGCAAGCGTGTTTGATTTATTTCTTTAATGACGAATTTCTTTCTTTTTCTTTCATATATTTAATGAGAAAAATCAGGTCCATCATTTTTAACTATTACCAAGCAGACTTTCGTCTCCAAAAGATATAAGTGCACACTTCACCAAACACGTTTATTTGTATAAGTGTACTCCAATTGTATACTTCAAGCTTCCATACTTGAAGTGTGTACTTCGCACTTTCGAACACACACTGCACTTAAACGATCCTGAAGTCTGGAAAATATCCGTTGAAGTGGACAAGCAAAATTTGTCACTATACGTGACCAGACAATATTTAAAAAAAAAATGCATGATGAGATAATCCAGAATTGCCAATTAAATGTGAGGAAGCTCTAGGCATTTCAATTGAACAAATATTCATTTACATTTGACCAAAGAGTAACTCATGATTAAACTGTTGGCAAGATAGGTGTTGTAACGAAACCCGATCCAAAACCTCTGAAGACAACTTAGCCCGCTTTAAGAAATATTTAACTGATTTTATGCGTCGATTTAGAACCACAGGTGAAACACTACAACCATCCAGAAACGAAACAACGATCAAAAACTGGAAATATTGTGATTCTAGATCATGTGTGTGTAAGGTCATGCCAAGAATATCTTCACTTGAGCTTCTCTTATCATTCACTGTCTTTCACCTGTTAAGAACCGTCACTGTTGAATACTATGCAAAACTTTTGGAGTAACTACATGCAATTATAATGCGAAAACGGGAGATTTATTAAGTAAGAAACTAAGTGTTATAACATCTATTTTGCACTAAGTTCGTTATTTCAGAATTTCTTAAACTATTTAAAACGTACTCACTAAATGTTTCAATGATAACACACAAAATAGAATATATTTATACTGATGCATTTTCTGAAGATTTTCTCCATTTACTTTTCTATTTTTTACAAAATTCCTTCTTTATAATTGAAAATGCATTCACTATTATTGGCTTCTCTGTGCATTATATTCTTTACTGATTAAACAAACATGTTTATTAGAGTGGGCCGAATCTTCCTTTCCGGGGGGGGGGGGGATTTCTTTTGGCTAGGCTGCGGAAAAGTTGCCTTGTGTTAGTGATAGTCAATAGGACTTGAATATTTTTATAGCTGCGGCTATGCAACACGCACGACACTACGAAAAAATTATGCTGCACAGCCCTTCTTTTCTACACTGAAGCTTTCTGAGGTGGAAAACAAAACGCAAGAGAAAACTGAGATGCGATATGATTCCTATGTGGTTCCTATGAGGTACGGTGTTCTTATGTGGTTAAAAATTATAATCAATTAGACGAAGGAATTGTATTGATGTTTTCAAAACATATTATAAATATAGGCCATGAAAAATTGTTGATAAACTTTCCCTTGCAGCTATTAGCTTGTTTCGGCACATACACTTCGGAACTCTCCAGAACCCATCACAAGGAGGTAACTGCAAATCGAGTTCCACCCGCCTGTCCACTTGCGTCCGTTTTTTTTTTTTTTGTTTTTTTTTTGGCTCATTTACATTTGATAGTTCTTTTTGGAGTCAAATTTTTTCATTATTTTTTCGAGAGTAATTTTGCCCTGATAATCTCATCTCTACGATCCACTCCAAACACTGATGCTGACGCATCTGTAACTACTTTTATCATCCTCTCCACCGCTTGCGTATGGCACGGAAAACATTGAATTTCCTCAGAAGTTGTAGTTGTCGTTCTAATATTTTCTTCTGTCTGGCTCGAAGAAAGTTCTGTTGTTAATGGTGGCTCGCTGACGTCCGTTGAGAACCAATCGATCATTTCATGATATTTACTTGCGTCTAAGTTTACTTTCGGAACAACGTATTTAGGTAAACTCTTTCTCTGTCGACACTTCTTTATTCTTCTCCCTCCTAAAACTCGGATGTCCTAGCTACTGTCGGTGATCATTGCCAACTACAAGTTTCCCAGGATGGGCAAAGTAAACGTTGGAACTAATCACAGTATAAACAATTCTTTTTAATTCCTCTTGAAGAATGGATGCAGATCGAATATCCACAAGTGTCGCATTCCGTTGGTGAGAGAAGAATTTCGCGTTATTTCAAACCATACTACTTTGCTGATATACTGTGCAAGCCAACGAAGTGCTTCTTTAGGAGTTTCGGTGCTAATATATACGGAGAATGCGAGAAGCAGTCGTCAACCATCGGTACATGACCATTGGTCCAGGTTTTTTCTTCAGAAGATCTGGCGGACACAAACCTTCTGAAACGTCTCAGCAAATGTCGAAAAGGTACTGCTGATCGTTACTGGACTGCAGTGGCGGCGGTTGGACGTTAAAAGTGTGTGTGGGGGGAAAGACATGATCTTAACAATTGTATATCAATGTTAGATTTCCTGGTTGTTTCTAACAATGGTTGATGAAAAGTTGCATAACTAACAGGATACTATCTTTTTTCAGTTAAAATGCCGTATATCGTATTTCTGTTTTATTAAGTAAATTCGTGAGAGCAATACAGGTAGGTACCTAGCCCTTTATACTCTTAAACAATGAAAGTGTAAGAAGAGATTTGATTCTTTGCTCATGAATATCTTACAATTCTGTCTGGAAAATTGTGTGATCAGATTATTTAATGACAAATTTGCAAAACAAATAAATAGAAAGGAGAATATTAATCATAGTAATGAATAATGATGCTTGTTTTGCAGAAGTTATATTAAAACTGGAAATTAATGAATAACTTATACTTTTAATTCCACACATGACATTAAATGAATGCTTTTACTCTTAGAAAATGAAATACAGTAAATACTGTAAGCATATGCTATGACATTTAAGGAAATATGCAATTGCAATATTAATTGCTTTGAATTGCAATTAAAACGCAATTCCTGTAGCTTTCTTAACTCCACGAGAAGACAAATATCCAATACGTACTCACGCAACTGCAAATATCATATGGCACCATTTTTTCCTATGAAACAGTAATACATACAGAACCTTTACCAGGGTGTCCACATTCTTGTAAATAAGTGAAAGTCAGGGAAAGATCAGGGAAGTAAAAATGTGTCAGGTGAAGTCAGGGAAATGACAGATTGGTCAGGGAAAGTCAGGGAAAAATCGATTTAGGTCCATTGTTCAATTACTGAATTTATGAAATAGGGTTGATTTCTTTACTGTTAATGGATGCAAAATGTAGTGTTCTCTGATATAGTTGTTGAAACTAATTTTCTGCGAAAAACACATATCTAATTCCATCCTGGCATATTTGCTCAAAAGAGTAGACGCTGTTCTAGAAGAATTGCATGGTGCCAAGAGGATATCTGAACAAGTGGCTGAGAACACGAAGAAATATTATCTCCAGCTCACAGTAAAAGCTCAGACTGAAGAATTTAAAGAACACTCGAATGAATTCATAGCCAATTATAAAGATTGTATCGGACTTGATGAGGTTTTTTTTTTTTTTTTTTTTTTTTTTTTTTTTTTTTTTTTTTTTACTTAGTCTTAGGAAATGGGAAGAACTTCGTTGACTTATGGTCAGTTATGAAATTGTGTTTTATCTTCTTTCACGGAAACGCATTTTTTGAAAGTGGTTTCACAATAAATAAAATTCTCATTGTTGACAACTTACAAGAAGAATCTCGGGTGGCTCAACGGATCATATGATTCTGTGATGAGAATATGTGGATAATCAGGATTAATAATTACAAGAGGTATGATAAATTCAGTGAGAAATTCAATGAGACAATACCATGTGTATCTGGAAGAGAAAAGAGAAATAAATGCTGGAGACGAGAAGAGGAGAGAGAAACGGAAGATTCAGCAACAACTAAAGGAGCTGGAGGAAGAAGAAAAGAAAATTAAACTGCGGAGAAAACAAGAAGGATATTCAGGTCAATGAGAAGAAAACTATGCGAGAAAGGATGAAAACAAATTTTTAAATTTGTTGCATTTAACAACTGGACCAACAAAAGTATGTGTGTCTGTGTGTATTTTTTTAATAATCAGTAAAATCATGTATGAACTATTTATTACTATAGGCAATATTATAATGCTGTGTAATTGGTATTATAATGTGTAAGCATATAATGTATTTTTCATATCTTAAGTACTCTGTATACTGCACACTTTCGTTTGTAACTTTACATTTTGTGTAATATGTAGGTCTAATCAATATCGGCCTAATGCATATGTTTGTAAATCTACATTCCTTTGGAAAGAAAATTGAAAAAAGAAACAGAAGCGGAAGAGAACAAGGTCAACTATGGGGAGTGTGGAGGCTGGAGTTTCTTTCTTTTTTCTATATTTTTAAGTTATTCAGGGGTCAGGGAAATCTGGAACTTTCGTCATTGAATGTCAGGGAAAAGTCAGAGATCTTTTCTCCAAATTGTGTGGACACCTTGTTTATATTTCCAAATGAAATTATATAATTTAGGGCGTCTCTTCAAAAAAATGGGGGGCAACTGCCCCCTCTTGCCCCCCTAATCGCCGCCCATGCTGGACTGTGTACAAAATTACAATATTTCCGACTTCTTATAAAACAATGCTTTACGTATTATTGTTGTTATATACAAAGTTGTAGGTAAATGTATATTTTCTATTATTGCACAACCGATTTCAAAATTACTTGATATCAGAGCACTTAATTAAAATTTTCTTTATAATATAAACGGGTCTAAAAGAAATTGTTCACGATATACATGAAACAAGTTGCAATGGAAGGTTGACAAGATATATTTCATGCTATATATGAAAAACATGAACTGAAACCTAAAAATACAGTTTTTCGTCTAATTGACTACCATTTTTAACCACATAGGAACAATATTGCGTCTCACTTTTCTCTTCTGTTTTCTTTTCAGGCTCAGAATGCTTCAGTGTAAAAAAGAACAAAAGGTTATAGCTATGTACCACAATTTTTTTCGTAGTGTCGTGCGGGTTACATAGCCGCATCTATAAAAATATTCAAGTCCCATGAGGCAAAGGAAGGGGTTGACCAAAAAATCCAAATTTTCTGTGTAGACTACCACTAACAAGGCAACTTTTCTGCAACCCGGCCAATCGAAATTAAAAAAAAAAAAAAATCGGTCCACACTAATGTTTATACATGTCTGACCACAAGTTCACAAAACAGATGTTTAGATCTGGCCATACAAGAAAAATCAGAAGATACGGACTATTGTCCATATCAACTTATACATATTTATTAATGTTATCTCTATAATGTGCATCACGACAAAACACGTTCTCATACAGGTGGCATAACAATGACCAAAACCAATGAAGAAGGGTGTAATTTGCTCCCAAATCTATCACCAGATTTTAACAGACTTCTGCCTCTTCCCGAAGCCGAAAAAATTGATTATCTTCAGACAATGAACTTAAAGCATTAGTGAGGTATTTGAAGGCTTGGAGTAATACAGCTTTCACAATGGCAATATCATTGGACGAAACGTTCTAGAATCAAGGCAGAGTATGTTGAAAAATAAGTACAATTTTAAGAGCTAAATTCATATGCTATACACCATTCCGAGAACTTTTCAAATGATCCCTCGTGGGTAAGTATGAGAACCTCCAAATGCTAATGTAGCTTTGCTACCAATATATTCCTTTTTATTTATATAATCCTGTTTCCAAAAATAAACCTGACTGAAACTTGACGGAACATATTTTTTAAGGTGTGAATATGATATGAATGGGGGAAAAAGAATGAAATGAAATTTTTATGTTTTACGTCCCACTATTATGCCGACTAGGCTAAAGGAGACGATGATGATGAGAAATGAAAGAAATGGTGGAATGAAGAAATAGGAGGAAACGGAAGAACCCCGAGAAAACCAATGCACACGGTGTTTGTCCACTACGAAGCTCACTTAGCGCCAGCTGGGATCGAACCAAGGACCCCATGCACCAGAGATGAAGTTCTACTACTGAGCCGCCGCAACCCGTGATCTGAATGGAGTTTCACATACATTATATCCTTTACTTTTTAATCGAAGTAGTTAAGTCTTAGAACGTGTAACGTGGGTTCCTGTCACCACGGCATGGCGCGTCCTCAGGTTGCGGATGGAGGAGAAGGCCTCTAGATATAGAGGTTAGCTGCGAATATACTGAATAGGCAGTCGCGGACAGCAGACTAGGAGTGGTCCTCCAGCTTGGGGTTTGAGGTTTGGGTCCTCCACTTGCTCAGAAATATTCACAAAACCCTCAGACAAGAACTGATAACTTGGCACGACCTCAGCAAAAGAAAATGGACATGAGATTTGGAACATGGAATATTAGAAGTCTTTATAGGACAGGCGCGTTAAAATCCGTAACGAGTGAGTTAGAGAAATACAGGATGGACGTAGTAGGAGTTCAGGAAGTTAGGTGGGAAGGAAATGGATCTGTGAATTCCGGAAATTTTACGTTCTTTTACGGGGAAGGAAATAAAAATCACCAGTTAGGAACAGGGATTTTCATTCATAAACGTATATTACCACCAATTAAACGTGTTGAAATTGTTACTGACAGACTTCCTTTTATTACTCTTAAGGGACGGTGGTGTGATATTATTGTTTTAAATGTACATGCCCCAACTGAAGATAAGGATGACGATATAAAAGACAGTTTTCACGAAGAAGTGGAACGGATATTTGACCAACTCCCGCGATACCATATGAAAATTCTATTAGGGGATTTCAATGCAAAGGTAGGACGAGAGGATATTTTCAAACCGATTATAGGGAACGAAAGTATGCATAAGGAAAGTAATGACAACGGTGTTAGACTCGTGAACTTTGCAACATCCAAAAACCTAATCGTGAAGAGTACAAAATTCCCACATCGCGACATTCATAAATACACTTGGACATCACCAGACGGGAAAACACATAATCAAATTGATCACAGAAGGCAATCTAGCATAATTGATGTCTGGTCGTTTAGAGGGGCTGATTGTGACACTAACCACTACCTGGTAGCAGCGATAATACAAGAGAGGTTATCGTTGAATAAAGGTAATATTCATTGTCCGAAAACGGAGAGATTCAATTTAAAGAAATTAGAAGAGAGCCAGGTAAGAGAGAAATACCAGATTGAAGTTTCGAATAGATTCTCAGCTTTAGAAGATTCGGAGTACACTAGTGTTGAGGATGCCTGGATTGAAATTAGAGATAGCATTAAAATTTCAGCAAAAGAAAAATTGGGACACGCGGAAATACATAGGAACAAACCATGATTCGACCAAGAATGCATAAAACTAGCAAAGAAGAGAAAACAGGCAAAATTACGCTGGCTACAAAATCCGAATGAAATAACTACACAAAATTTCGCAGATATCAGGTGGGAAACTTTCAAAACTTTTAGAACAAAGAAACGCGATTTTCTTAAAGATAAAATTAAGGAACTTGAAGATAATAGTAAAAATAAAAACATCCGGGACATGTATAAGGGAATCAATGAATTTAAGAAAGGCTATCAACCTCGGGCTTATATATTAAAGAAATCTGACGGTACAGTCTCACTGACACGGATAGCATCTTAAAAAGGTGGAAAGATTTTTTTGACGATTTCCTTAACACGCAACCAAAAGCTAGTGTGCGTGGAGAAAAGGAGATACACACCGCAGAACCGTATATTCCAGAACCCAACCGAATAGAAGTAGAAACCGCTATAAAGAAATTAAAGAAACACAAATCTCCGGGTGTAGATGAAATTCCGGCTGAGTTAATTTTAGCTGGAGGCGAAAAATTGTAGAACAAGATACACAAACTCATTCTCCTTATCTAGAACAAGAAAGAATTGCCACAAAAATAGAAAGAATCATTCATTGTTCCAATTCACAAGAAAGGCGACAAAACTGACTGTAATAATTATCGAGTCATTTCTCTTCTGTCAACATCCTATAAAATCCTTTCAAATATTCTGTTAGCAAGACTGACCCCATACGCAGATGAAATTATTGGAGATTATCAGTGCGGATTTAGACGAAATCGATCAACTATCGACCAAATATTTACCATTCGCCAAATACTCGAAAAAAAGTGGGAATACAATGCCCCGGTACATCAACTATTTTTGATTTTAGAAAGGCGTACGACTCGGTTAGGAGAGAAACATTATACAACGTTCTTACAGAACTTGGAATACCGAGAAAGCTAATTAGATTAATTAAGATATGTTTAAATGAATCCCAAAGTAAAGTCCGGGTAGGAAAATTTTTGTCCACGAGCTTTCACGTCGAAAATGGCCTGAAACAAGGAGATGCGTTGTCGCCATTATTATTTAACTTCGTTCTGGAATACGCTATAAGGAAAATCAAAGCTAGCAGCCAGGGCCTACAGTTGAACGATATTCACCAGGTAATGGCATATGCTGATGATGTAAATTTAATAGGTGATGATAGGAGAACAATAGAAAGAAATGCAGAGATCTTATTGCACGCTTGCAGGGACATGGGTTTAGAAGTAAATACAGAGAAAACTAAATACATGGAAGTGCGTCGGGACCGGAATACAGCAAATTATGGATGCGTTAAAATATTAAATAATACTTTTGATAAAGTGGATAGTTTCAAATATCTAGGATCAATATTAACAGAGGAAAATCATATTCACGAAGAAATTAAATGTCGACCAAAAGCAGGGAATTCATGTTACTAATCGGTTCAAAATCTCTTATCGTCGCGAATTTTGTCGATGAATTTGAAGCTTAAAATATATAAAACGATAATCATGCCTGTTGTTTTGTATGGCTGCGAAACATGGGCACTTACTCTGAGGGAAGAACATAGACTGAAAGTATTTGAGAACAAGATCCTGAGACGAATATTCGGACCCAAGAGGAACGGGAATGGAGAATGGCGGAAACTTCATAACGAGGAACTACATAGTTGTATGGTTTACCCAACATTGTGAGGGTCGTCAAGTCTAGGAGGCTTAGGTGCACGGGTCATGTAGCTAGAATGGAAGAAAGTAGAAACGCTTTCAAAGTCTTGACTGGAAGACCAATCGGAAAACGACCATTAGGAAGACCTAGGCGCAGATGGGAGGATAATATTAAGATGGATCTCGCAGAGATTGGAATACAAAGTAGAAACTGGATGCAGTTAGCTAAGGATAGAAGTCAGTGGAGAGCTTTTGTGAACGCGGCATTGAACCTCCGGGTTCCATAGGCCATAGAATTAGTTAGTTAAGTCTTTGAAGTTACGTAAGGGAACCTCGTAATGGAAGTTACGTAAGGAACGTAACTCACCCGATTTCGGAAATTTATTCTGTGAAATGTGCTAACAAAGGTAAACTGTCAAAAATTTTCTTAAAACATATTATTACACGTGTTCTATGCAAGCACCTCGAGTAAACATCAAGTCGATAGTTGATCTCATACGAGCTAGTTCCAATATCTCTTCCCCGGTCGACGGACAGCCAGTCGATTTTCGTTTACTGATACAACCCGAATTTCAGAAATCTTTATACCACTTTCGAATGGCCTTCAATGTAAATGGATCTCTCCGACATTTGGTACAGAAATACCGTTGCACTATTCACAGACTTGTTTGCATGATAATCAAGCATATAGAAAGGTCTCTGTTCTCCAGTGAACGCCATTTTCCTTAACTGCTCGTTGCTGACTCTTAGCGGTAGAAAATGGAAACACTGCGTGGAGACTAAACTTTGAAAGTTAACTTTTCGAGTCGCTTGTCTCACAATAGCACATGTTAATTAGATTTCACAGAATACATTTCTGAATTCGGTTCCATTGTTTTGACTTACTCTGCATTTAGTGCGCCGGGTAGACAAAGCAAAGGGAACAAATTCATTCTGATGTCATAATTCTTCTTTGCTTTTACTACGATATACTTTCAGGATAGATGTGATGCAGCTCAGGAGAAAGATTGCTGCCAGAGCATTTTGTGCCGATCACGAAATTAGTGTCGATTAAATTATAGCTTGGGGTTAGTTTTGCTCAAATATCGTTGGATCATTCGCTATTCTTCATGACACAATGACTCCAGAAACAAAAACCAAACTCAAATATCAATTACGTTTACTGTATGAGGATATGGTTATTTTCAATATGACTTGTTCGAAGTCTCAAGTTAGGACAATTACCTTTAGTATGTGAAAAACAATGTTTACTGATTGGGTGGGTCCACCGAGAGCCATTATCTGAATCCTATCGAATACTTGTGGAATGAATTGGAACGCCAGATCATACTCAGAGAGATTCGACCAGCATATGCGGAGCGCAAAAAGTGATGGAATATTCAGTTTTCACCAAGTTGTAACAATAAGTTAGTGGGTAAGGGAAACTAATTATCAGGAGACATAGGGTCAAGATAAGTGCCAATTGTTTTTGTGAGTAATGTTGTTTATACTGAAACAAGTGTAGATCTACTGCATTGATATACGTCATATGGCCTATTCGGTATAAAATTTGGCAACTAATTTTGACGGAAATGACACAGACTATAAAACACGATAGTAGGGAAGAAAAGAGACAAGAAAGTAAGTAATGAATCACAAAAGAAAAAGACAAAGCATTGAAAACATATAGAAGAAAATATACAGAGCATAAACCATCCTAAATCAAACAAAAGAGGGAAGCAAATAGAACAGGTGATACCTAAGTAGTATTATTAGTGATGATATGAAGTGTAAACGTGAAATAAAAGTAAGGATAGGAATGGCGAAAGAAGCGTTTAGGAAGAAGAAAATACTATTTTATGGGACCTCGAATAATAGAGGGTTAAGAAAAAACTCATAAAATGCTTCGTGACTTGTATTGTACTATATGGTTCAGAAACATGGGCATTACTCAAGAACGATGAAAAACGACTGGAAGCTTTCAAAATATGGGTGTGAAGAAGAATGGAGAGAATTAGTGGGTCGAGCGAAAGCGAATGACAGGGTATTACAAATGGTGGGGGAGAAAAGAACAATTTTAGATTTTATTAAGAAGAGAAAGAGAAACTGGTTGGGACATTGACCAAGAAGGAACTGCATCATGAGGAACTGTTATAGGGTATGGTAGCAGGAAAGAGAGGGACGGGGCGAAGGAGACTACAATTAATGGACGATATCAAAAAAGAAAATCGTACGTGAAGACGAAAAGGTTAGCGAAAGACCGTGAAGCATGGAAGGTTCTCAGTTGCGGCAAGTGACCTGCTAATAATGGCAGAATACCTATGATGATGACGACGATATTATATGTATCTTTGTTTTGGAAGATTATCAGATGTAGAAAGCTCTAATTCATCTTAAAACCATTACGGCGATACCACATAATATACAGAGTGTTAATCCGTACCAGGCCTCTAACTCAATTTCTAAATAGAGAATTAAAATGAAAACAAATCAAAGTACATGTTCCCAAGTACATGGCGCCGACTTTCCAAAATGTATGTGGGTGCATATAAATAGCGGGTAGTGTTATATGTTTCCAGGGGAGTCTCGATATTTTTTTGATTGATTTCCTTTTAGTTGAAATCTTTTAGGAACGCTGTCATAAAGGGCTATGCTCGATTCTATTCACAATATAGTTCCGTTTTTTTATTGTGGGCACTGCCTTTCACTAGGCCAGAAACAGGCAAAAATGAAATGAAATCTTTCAGCTTTACGTCCCACGATTATGCAGTTTAGGCTAAATAAGACGGTGGTAATAAGAAATGAATGAAATGGCGGAATGAATAAAGTAGGAGGAAATAAAGTGGGAGCACGGTGTTTGTCCACCACAAGGTCCACACGACGTGAGCTGGAATCTAACCAGGATCCCCAAGCACCGGAGATGAACACTCTACCACTGAGCCCCCGATCCCCCCCTTCCAAAGACAGGCAAGGGAGGAAAGAGTGTGTTGCTTCATTCCCTTTGCACAAACACATTTGAAACAAATAATTATGTTTCAGAACTTAGAAATTTTAACTTCCATCTCAATGTTTTATTTTTTTTCTTTTTTATAATGGCAAGTGAGAAATACTTAATTTATTTTGTTTCTTTCAAACTAAAAATCTTGTGGGTGCGCAAACCCCACAAGATTATTTGTGTGGGTGCTGGAGTCCCAAAGCACCCACGTAGTCGGTGCGCATGCATGTCTCTGCACTTTGAAAATAAATCGTAAGTCAAGGTGACCAGATTTTCCACTTGCGAAAACGGGACGCATACGAATCGGCTACGGGGGAATAGTGTTGTAAAAAAAAGGTTTTTTTCTGTGAAGTTTTTTCAATAAAAAACATCGTTCTTTTTCATGTTTTTTTCAAATGTCTGTTTTTTTTCTGGCAACTATTATTTATTGATTTATGTTGCAGATTATTGAAATAATCAACAGAACTTGATTCGAAGCCCTCGTAACTTACAAATCGTTTGTTTCTTTGTACCTATACGAGCAAAATTGTGTGATTATTCCTTTCGGATTCAGGTCATTTTTGGCGTTTTCCTACATTTCCAGTGCTCAAAAACTATTCATTCGATTGATATGGTAAAGGCCTTGTTTTTTAGAAAATAGATATGGCTATTTTTTGGTGTAAGTTGAATTGCATTGTTGCCAACGGGTGGGAAATTACTGAGGGAAATGTAGGGGTGAAAATTTACAAAAAATTCCCTAACCGAATTTCAAATTTTTTTGTATCTAGCACCACTTCTGCTAGATGGGTTCAAGTCACCTAAACAAATCTTTGGTGTGTTGACAAGGTAGTGTGAAATCCTGAAGTCGCTGGCTTCCATTTAAAGAGGGAAAGAAAAAATTCTGTCATACACATTAAATTTTGACACTTTTTACGCCTCAGAAGCAAAAATCAAATATGCCGGGGCTACAACTTCTCTAATTATTTTATTGAAACTTTTTATGGTGAGTTCTTTAGGGCAAAGAGGACGCTTTCAGGCAGTGATACGTTTGTTTCAATGTAGCCAGTAAGAGGCTAATAATAGAGGGGAAAAGGGAAATTTTCCGAATTTTTCACCTAATAGCGGGAATTAATTGTTTTGGCTGGAAACGCTGCCATCAGACAGACGAAAACTATCTGAAAATAAATCGTAGTACTCCAAGAATATATCCTACAAGTATCATGGCGATATACAACAAAGTAAGCATGAAATTTTTAAAAAAAATCTCATTCTACCTCAGAAATTTACCATTTTCTTACCATTTCCAGAAAATGGTTTATTATAAACCTCAACTGTACTTCCCCTAATTATCCTAGTAAAACTTTTTGTGGTGCGCTGTGTAGGTGAAGAATGAGGCTGTTAGACACTGGTACGTTTGTTCGAATGTAGCCAACAAGAAGGAAATAATAGAAATAAAAAGGGGAATTTTTTCCAAAATTTGCCCCTAAAATCTGGAATTAAAATTTTCTGTAGCTGGCAACACTACTATCATACACACACACAAACTATCTTAAAATAAGCTTTGGTATTCCTCTAATATATCCTACAAGTATTGTAACGGTATCTAATAAAGTAAGCATGTCAATAAAAAATATCTCATTCTACCTTTTAAAAAATCACAGTTATCTTTCCAATTAGAGAACAAGGTCTACTGTAAACCTCAACTGTACTTCCCCTAATTATCCTATTGAAACTTTCTATAGTGCGTTGCGTAGAGCAAAGAAGAGACTTCCAGATACTGGTACGTTTGTTCCGATATAACCAACACGAGGGAAATAATAGAGACAAAACATAAATTTTTCCAAAGTTTCCCCCTAAAATCTGGAATTAAAATTTTCTATAGCTGGCAACACTGCTACCAGACAGACGCAAAATATCTTAAATTAAACATTGGTACACCACTAATATATCCTACAAGTATTATGGCGATATTTAAGGAATAAAGTTTCTAATTACCAAAAATATATTACGGTAAACAGAAAAGTAGGAGAAAACTAGAAAAATCAAGGGTTAGAACCTAAATACGAATTTTACGTGCGCCCCCTAATTACCCCATTGTAACGATCTGTACTTGCGTTTGTTAATTAAGGACAAATGTTCGATTGTCGTAAGTTGACTTGTACTCGGACGTATAGGTACGGATTTATAAACAAAAATTTATATTTTTTGCCCAAATATAGGAGAATTTTAATTTCCCTAACTGGCAACACTGCGCGCAGACCCATCCAATTAATGTCAACAGTTTGGTATCAATCCGAGGTATCTACCTGGCAAGCCTTAAGGATGTCTTTCTACAACGAAGGAAGCTACAGGGAAAAAAGAAGTAAAGGAAATTCGAAATTAGAAAACTCTCGAATTTTTGACTGGGGTGAAATTTGAGAAGGAAATTCGACACCAGAAGAAAAAGAAATTAATATGATAAACTATAGTCCAGCCATATTTTGCAAGAATAACATCCCGATATCTTAGTGCCCACACAGGAGCGGATTAAAGAAGTGACACCCGTGTGTGCCACTTTGGCTACCTGGGCCACCGAGTATACATTTGATTACATTTTTTTGACTACTAACTCGTATTGTTGTTGTAGTTATAGTCTCGACTAATAATAATATCGTTGTTGTAAACAATAACTTTATAAGGAAAAAATTTCTCTCGTTTTTACATCTTAGTTCCAACACTGTTGGTGAGAAATGCAGGGTGTTTCAAAATAAATTTTGTGGTTTTAAGTCTTCGTAGTACTTATTACATTTTACGTAAAGTTATAAGCAATGCATCAAGTAAAAGCACCTGAAACAGTCTTTGCTACAAGTGTTCAATGTGAGATTCATTCGTCACACGGCACACATCTAGTTGATAGGCGAGAAAGGCCCATAAACTTTCCGCCATATAGCACAAAACACATTCAATTTAGGGGAGTCTCGTTTCAACTGTACCATCTCCTGAGGATTTGCTGACTGCCAGATGCAAACATTATGAGTGCTCACATTAGCTCTTAGGTGAAAGGTCGATTCATCACTGAAGACGACACGATCCAGAAAATCTTCATTGTTATGCAGCAATATTTCACTTGCGAAATTGGCACGTAAACCGTAATCTGTAGGCTTTAGACCTTTAGCAACTCCTTACGATAAGAACGTAGTTGCAAGCGTCTCCTTAATATTTTTCACACAGACGGTTGCACTGTAACTATAGATTCAGTCTTTATTAAAACACAAAAAGCTTTCTGCTCTCTAATCTCCATCTTTGCTACTTCCCCTTTCTAATGGTAAACAGAAGAAACAATGCATGTGCATGCGTGCGTACAAAACTGTTTGAGTTACTCTTCCATTTGATATAATATTTATAATTGTAAGTTAATTGTAATAGATACTACAAAGTTTCAAAACCCTAATATTAATTTTGAAACACCCTGCATTACTTCAAATTGAGTCATCCTATATTCTTGTCTTTTATATACATATCATCAGGGCGGGTCCTAGTCAATTTGTCGCCTCGTGCAATGGCATAATTTGCCGCCTCCCCCTTTCTCCAGAATGAACAAATCTTAAAAGTCATGATTTTAAGTATGCTACTCCAGCATGAATAACAAAGGTGAGGGTAAGTAGAGTCGCACTCAGAAAGGCTTAAATATTTACTAAAAATGCAATCCCGTTGTGTCTGTTTTTTTCTTTAAATATTAATCTATTATGTTAGTGAAAGATAAAGCAAACACACCTGCAGAGGAAAGATGGTAATCCTATTTATAGAATTCACTATCGAGCTTCAATATCAATGTATCAGTTTGCAATTCCAATGCAACTAGCTCTTTTATTTTTATTTCTTGATTTTCTTCTACATCTTCTAACATTTAAAAAAAAACTTGTTTCTATCTTCAATGATAAGGAACTTGTTTCTGACAAAAACAAGACTAGTTTCATATCAAAACTGTGATAACTTACTAAATAGAACATATATTCACTACTATTCGAGAATTGAATTCTTGCATTTGACAACAATCAAACAATTTGTGCTCGGATTTATTCGACCATTTGCTTTAGCATTGTCCATGTGGACTTAAACTAATGCAACCTAAACATAATTTATGAATGTAGTATTCAAATAGAGGGTCAACTTAGTAAATGTAACTACCATCATCATGAAGTCTGTTTGCAACAAGAAATATTTAATTTAAACAATATACTTATGACAGATTTTGCCGGAGCACCCAAGCTTGCCACTCCACGCAAATGCACCTGTTGCATATATAGTTGAGCCGCCTCTGCATATCATATATATCGACAAATTCTTTATATATGACATTTAGAAAAATACTATTAGGCAAATTAGTATTAGCTTTTACCTTTAGACAAGTTATTGGATACTGTTCGTGATATTTTTGTACTTATTAAAGGCCTGCTTTCACGAAAAAACAAAATTTCATTTCTACTTTTATTTCTTAGTTGATATTGATGAAAACTGCTGAAACCCGAATTGTTAATAGGTATGGTATTCATGTAAATTGTAAAATATTTGTAGCGTATCATTATCTAGCGTATAATTTATGTTGCATTTTACGGTAATTACACCTACATAAAAATATTTCATACTTAAATAGACGTAAGATGCATTACAAATGACTATTTGAAAAAAAAACGAAATTTAGAAAAAAACGAGAGGCAATGTTTTTTTTCTAAAAAAAACGTAAATTTCTGAAAAAATACGAACCGTTTTTTTTTCTATTTACAACACTACGGGGGAAGGAAGGGGGGGTATCTAACTTGGGACTCAGCAGTGTTCTCAATTTACAGAAAACATAAGTAAGAGTGATAACACACCGTTTCTAACTTTACGTGTACCACACAACACATAATGGTTCCCGATTGCAAGTTCTACCCATCAATTCTGTTAACTAGTTGAACACTCAGAATTTCCACTCAATTCGCACTTGAACCACGAATACTCAATTCCCATTTAAAAATTCAGAAGTTCTAGACACGGCTGAACCTTGGCAACGAGTGTTGGTACGGAGTTGAGTTGATTTTAGTTTAGCGTCCCTTTCAGCAGCGAGGCTATATGAGACGTGGACCTACTGATTAACGTGGAATCCGAACCACATGAGCTCCCGTCGGGAATCGAACCTGGGTCTCCCACGCCAAAGGCGCGTACGCTAACCGCTTAGCTACGGAGGAGCTCTGAGTGTTGGTACGGAACAGTGTAGAATTTGCATTGACGATTTATATTTTGAATAATAATTACGGGACAACTAGGTCAATGACATTTAGCCGTCCCGTTCGAGAGTCAAAAAAACGGGACAACGGTTGGAAAAAGGGACTGTCCCGGCTAAAACGGGATATCTGGTCACCTTGTCGTAAGTTGTCTATACAGACCGGAAGTAATTTTTGAAAAATTGAAAAACGGAAAAATGAAAAAATGAGTGCCAATTTTTGTTGTCTTGATTCGGAATATACGAAGTTAAATAAGAAGCTTTTGTCTAAAAACTCCCCCCCCCCGCTGAAACATATTTTTGCCCTTAAAGCCACCTTTAAAATGTAGTGAAAAAATAAGCTTCATAAATAGGATACCACTTTTTCAACCCTTCTAAATCTGACGAAATCGAATTTTGTTAGAATATTGAATATTGTGATGACTAAATCTGGAATATTCTGTTAAAGTGAAAATCTTAACTAAAGTGAAAATCTTAACTTCCAGAACATACTTATTTTGAACACTGTAATACCATAATTTAATTTTACATAGGTATGTTATTTGATATTTGCAAGAAGCAATAATTTGAAAAATCTTTGTACATTATTATATTCGAGCTATAGGAATAGTATTATAAATTAACAGCCTCACTCTGCTATATCGAGAGTGTAAAATTAGGAGTGTTACAAATTATGAAAGCCCTATGATCTGTGCTAAGAATTGGTTTCCAATGACCAAATTTCCAGCAAAATGCGTGTCACCTTATGTGAGAAGTTTGTGACATGTTATTTCCAATTTATTATTAATATTATTATTGAGTAGAATACTTTTATTTTTCACCAATAGATCTTATACAATACTTAAAAAAAAAAAAAAAAAGAAATGGGAACAGATTTTAAGTTTAATAGATATAAAAATCTAGAAGTTTGTGAACAATGGACTTACTAATATTTATTATTATTGAACACATACAAAACGCGAAAACAAGAAATAACGGGAAGTAACGATAGAAAATTGTGTACTTTCAGCTTTTCCTATTGTTCATGCCATCTCTTGTTCGGAGTTTGAACTGTGATGGTGGCTACGCACTCCATGCGTAACAGCAGCTGACATCTAGCGTTGAAAGTGTGTAGCAGCTATCATGAGTAAGATAATAGAATTGGTTAAATGACTAATGGATAGATCTACTATAATTTATTTCTGGTACTTGATCATTTATAAAGTTAAATTGTCAGCAGGTTCTCTCCATGATTTAACACGTATTTCTCTTTGAGAAGTTCACTAACCTAATTAAAGCTTATCAACTGTCTTTGCTTTTCCTCGTGCCAACTGCTGTTAGACTACCGAAGAAGGATACTAACAGAGGTATTGAAAATAAAAAAGCCAATAAGTGAAGACAAACCACAAATGAAGAATGAAATATTTCAGTTTTACGTCTCACATTTATGCTCTGTACTCTAAGGATATCAAATTGCTGTAAATGACATTATGATCTTCACAACTATTGAAAACTCAGTGTAATTGCATGCGTTACTTATCTAAGTAGGTTCTCGAAATAAAGTACTTTGAAAAAAAAGTTAAATTTCCAATCCCTTGTATATTCAAAATCCGTCATATCATGATCATAGCAGTGCCATTTCAATCTGATGTAGTGCCATTTCAAAATACGCTGCTTTATGTTGGGTTAGTAACACTGTTAACCTAGTAGTATCACAGAATATGCCAAATAATGTCCCATACCTTTATTTACATAATACAAAATTTCAGCGGTTCTTGTATGTAAGTTGAAAATTTTCAAGGTCGTATCGAGATAAATGGAGAAATTCCAGGTAATTCAAGCACTTACTCTGATATCAATACATGGCTCAATGGTAGAATGCGTATCTCTGGTCCGTCGGGTTCGTGGTTCAATACCTGGCCAAGTAGGTTTGTGGTGGAAAACATTCGTGTCCGTGGGTTTTCTCCGGGTACTCCCGCTTCCTTCCACTTTCTCATTCCACAAACTATTTCATCATTATTCGCTTGCTCTAGTTATCGTCTCCCTTAGCCTAAAGAACATAACGCGGGACGTTAAACATTAATCTGAAAGATTTAATTTTATGATATCCTTTCAGGACAAGGTATAACAAAATTCACCCTTATTCTAAAAGGATATGAGATTAAGAGCATGAACCCCTTTGAATTTCTGCGTAATTCATACCTTCCAAAATTTCTTCAGTATAGATACAGTATTTCCGTTTTATAACAGACTTAATGCTTACAAAGGTGAACTGGGAGTACAAGGGTCCACCCGGAGAATGATGCATAAGGGTCTTGATGAATACCGAGTTGGTCTGAAGTCAGGACTGCCCTTTCAGAAATGAACCCTTAGCTGGAGACTTGGATGGCTAAACCCTCGCCCCCACGAAATGTAAAGTTGCGTATGCGTATCTATAAGCAAGTATTATTTCGCTTTCTTTATTTTTTAATCTGAAAACGAAAATGAAAAGAAATGAAGTCTTTGAGTTTTATGGTCCCACGGTTATTCCGGTTAGGCTAAAGGAGACGGTGATTATGAAAAATGAATGAAATGGTGGAATGAAGAAAGTGGATAGAAACGGGAGAACCCCGAAGAAACCCATGCACACAGTGTTTGTCCACCACAAAGTTCACTTGGCGGGGGCTGGAATCGAACCCGGGACCCCAAGCACCAGAGGTGAACGCTCTACCACTGAGCCACCGCGATCTGGCAGAGTTCTCCGGATTTTAATTTTTTTAAAAGCAAAATTCAACAATTCAGATTTCAAATTTTCATGCTCAACTAAACATTTTCAGTTATCTTCTGCAAAGCACCTTCTGGAACACCCTCATTTAGTAAATCAGTAAATTGGCGAGGATCAAGACAAGAAGAATCAAAGATTAATTTTTTGTTGTTTGTAAATCTGTTATCTAATCTACCCTGGATTGGTATCCCAATGCCAACACCCTGCAGTGCAGTATTCTCAAATAGGCCCCTGTCAATATTCGTGCACTATTGTTAGGTGTGCCGAATTAGAAACCCTATCTTGCTATTCCCCTTTCTCTTTATCGACTCGAACTTTAAAAAAGCTATGATTGCATCAGCAATGGAGACAGAGATGGAGTGGCTTAATTGGTCAATTGGGTCAAGTTGGTCAAGTTTTCTGAGTGGGTCAGTGGGTCGTGGGCAAAAGCATGTGATTCTCTGTGACAACCACCCACCGTGACCCACTGCGATCCACCACCCACCATGACCCACTCTGCTCACTGCATTGTAGACCGCACCTTCTGAACACTGGTGAATTTGTCTACGTTTTACTTTCAAGGCTTCCACTTCCCTTTCTTTTTTTTTTTTTTTTTCATTTGTTTCTGCTACCAGAGATAAGTAAGTGAAAAAAGAACTTCAGGCACTTTTGGACATTGATATTTGTAATTGTAGTAATAGCAATAGGACTTATACTACTACTTGGCTTTCGATACACACAACCTGAGTTTTTAGAAGAACTAAGTGCTGAAAAAATACATTTTTGAATTACTGTAATACAGTGCTTAAAGTGACATCAGATGAGGTAACGGTATGGAACAAATATGACCATATATATATATATATATATATATATATATATATATATATATATATATATATATATATATATATATATATATATATATATATATATATAGAGAGAGAGAGAGAGAGCTAATCTATCATCAGTGGCGTATATACTGATTTGCTGGCTTGAGCTACCACTAACCCTTCATAACACTTGTACATTCATAATAATAATAATAACTCTTCCTCTTTGAAATAATGAGTTATTGCTAGGGAGCCTAGTTTCCTTCCAGTTACACCTATGCTTTGGATAAGTTCACAAATTAAACATAACTTTCTTACAAGGCTGTCTAATTCTTTATTATAAATTAATGAGAAATGTTACATTATGTTATTTTATGATAATGTAAAAAGTTATGTTTAATTTGTGTTTAAGATGGACACAAGGTCTTTTTATAAAAATATCAATTTTGGATAAGTTGTAACACTACTCACCATAGTAAACGGAAATTGTGCTAGCAATGAAGAACGTTGAAAGAGGCGATTAGCCAATGAAGGAGGCTAAGTTTTAAGAGCTTTTGCAACGTAACGCAAATAATGAAACAAGTAATTATAAAACTCTGCCAATTCCCGCAAAATACTGTCAAACACAAAATTTGAGCTGCGTTGACGCAAACCATTACGGAACGAGGCTCCAGGGACCCGAAAATGCGCTGTCATTACTCGTATAACTTTCCTTTACTCTTCGCTCACGCGCAAGAAACCGATTTCTCTAGAGGCAACTGATCCTACCTGGCAGGCCGTTCGTACTCTGCGGATGTAGATGGAGCGAAGGGGAATGCGTTCATAGCTACACGATTCTTGCTGCAGAGAGGAAAATTTGTGAAACATACTTCGACCTTACCCTCGCCATCCATCTTATGGAGGAAACTTTCTTTTTAGTTTGGGGAAAGAAGTGAATTTCTTCGACTGCGTCGCCAATTTGTCATTCAGTCGTGTGGTCTTTGGCGAGTGAAGATCGTGGACGACCTAGAATGGTTAACCAGTCGGTGCACAGCGAAGCCCGTGAAATAATTAAATGTAACAATTCTGTCCACATCCAACAAATGAAGGGTCTCGGCTACATCAACTTGTCTTTCCTCTTTCGAGGGAGGTACGGGAAAGCACATACTATTGACAGCAGCGCCAGAAGGGACATACTCGAAATAAAAAGGGTCTAGTCCCGGCAAGGAACCGAATTTCCCTTCTCTAAACTAAATGAACTTAAAAACTTTTGAATATCCAAATATAAAAGTGTAAAAGGCTTGCCTAAGCGGCTTAGGCTTTCTATTGTTGAACTAGCCTTTAGATTTCTGCCTCCAAACTGATTGTTGAGCAATAGTGATTACGAAGTGGGGAAAGAAGCAGAGGCGGTATGCTTTCGTAAAACTTTTGCTTGACCATATCGGCGATCTAAATGTGGAAGAACACCGATGGTACGTTTACTTAAACATCGTATTTACAATAACATAGCGATCCAACGCGGCCTTAAGTGGATTAAAACAAGAAAACACATATATGTTCATATGTTTTTCGTCTTGTTTGCAAGGCTTTGTAGGCAATCTCGTCTCGTCTCTAGTATCTAATATTTAATGATTCTTTCCAATTTCATTTCCATTTTCAAAAACTTCTTCTGGTCTCGTCTCATGTTCAACACTAATTTTCTTACATAGTTGTAAACACAGAACTCCAGACAAAATGAAAAGAATAATTTTGAATTAAAAAAAAAAAAAAAAGAGTCCTGTGAATATCACAGACGGATCCAGGTTAAACATTTTAGGCGCGCTGTCACAAATATTGAAAAAAATCAAAAGCACAAATTCTGCAATGGAATAGGGTGATAGGGAACTATTATTAACTTTTCAAAGCAGCAGCAACGAAATCTTTGATACTACAAACATATTTTTTGACTCAATGCTAACATCGTACTTATTACTGTGTAAAATCTTTCTTTTTTCTACATGCAAATTACAATTTAAATATGTTATTTTTACCGGTATGCCATACCGGCCGATTTTCTAACTTTCGGATGCATAACCGGCTCATACCGCCTCACTTTAAGCACTGCTGTAATATATAAATTATTATAGGAAAAATATAAATGTAACTATGTGTGCCTGATCATCACGACCAAATTGCAAAGTCAAATGAAATGACTTTTGATATATAGTTAGGTCTTAATCCAAACTGGGATGTTATCATATCGCTTTCATTATATACTAATACATATCCTAGGGGGGTAGTGGGGATTCGAATTTTTGCGAAAAAATTGAGTATCTGTATTGATGGGCACAAGCGAGTTCCAGCGAGTTTTCCTCGAAACTCGACTCGACTCGAAACAGACATTTTTCAGCTCGACTCGAAAACTTGACTCGAAAAATTTCCTCCAACTCGACTCGAATTTGGGCCGAGTTTCGAGTTGAGTCGAGCCAAAACGAGCCAATTTGACCTAAATCCTATGTTTAGCTCCAAGTACTCTTTTCAAGTATCCTACATAGACAATACTGTATAATTATCAATGATTAGTGATCTGAGGTGGAAAATTTTCCATTCTAAAAAGATATCAGTAATCAAGTAACAATTCCTCAGCAATCATAAAATTGGTTGAATTCATGTATAGAAATCTTAAAAAGTGAAAGATCGTTTAAAGAATCTGAAAATGTTCATGGCTCAGACAATTTTCAGTACTATGTAGAAACAAGTTAAACAATATTTCATGAATCGAACTATTTTCTGTCTTATATGGAAAAATTGAAGAACTTTTTATGAGTCAGAAAATTTTCATTATTTTGAAGCAAAAAGGAAAACGCCTTTTTGTAAATCGGAAAGTTTTATTGCTCTGTAGAAATAAGTGAAAGGAATTTTCATAGATTGGAAAAATTTCATCGCGATGTAGAAACAAGTGGAAAAAAACTTTTCATAAGCCGGACAATTTTGGATATTATGTATAGTGATGTTAGGTGGAAAATTTTCCACTATATTTAACTACACATAGAGCTACAAAATTGAATTTCTGTAGAGGAAAGTTAGTCAGCAACAAATTATAATTTTCCAATTAGCTTTCGGGAACCGGAAAAGTTTCTAATATTTCAAGTTGAGAAGTAAAATTTTACACAGTCTATCTCTCTCTCTCTTTCTCTGCGAGCTCCTTCGGTGCTAAGTGGTTAGCATACGCGCCTTTGGCATGGAAGACCTGGCTTCGATTCCCAGCGGAAGCTCATTATTTCTAATACATTTTTGTACATAATAATGGTCGTTTTACAATACAAATATCTGCTCTAAGATGTTGATTATACAAAATTCCAATATTGAAATTATGATTTACGAGTGTTAAACACAGTAAAATCATTTTTTTTAATTTTCTGTTACAAAAATAATCTTCATAAGGAACTTTTATGTAGTTATTTCATTACATAGGCAAGCCTACATGTAAAGAAATAGTGGAATTTTCTGTTTCGGAAATTGATAAATTCACAAGGGTTTCTTTTCAATTTCTTGTTACATTTTAACTATTGGAATGGGATATTTGTTCTCTACGAACTCGATGTATGTTCCCTGCACTTTACACACACACACATACACACAGAGAGAGAGAGAGAGAGAGACTGTGTATTTTTACTTCCCAACTTGAAATATTAGAAAATTTTCTGGTTTCCGAAAGCTAATTGGAAAATGACAATTTGTTGCTGTCTAACTTTCCTCCACAGGAATTGAATTTTATAACTGAATGTGCATTTAAATATAGTGGAAAATTATCCACCTAACACCACTATACATAATATCCAAAATTGTCCGGATTATAAAAAGTTCTTTCACTTGTTTCTACATCGTGATGAAAATTTTCCGATTCATGAAAATTCCTTTCACTTGTTTATACAGAGCAATAAAACTTTCTGATGCACAAAAAGTTATTTTACTTTTTGCTTCAAAAATGATGAAAATTTTCCGACTCAAAAATTTCTTCAATTTTTCCATACAAGACAGAAAATATTTCGATTCATGAAAATTTGTTTCACTTGTTAGTACATAGTACTGAACATTGTCTGAGCCATGAAAATTTTCAGATTCTTTAAACGATCTAATTTTATGAATACTGAGGAATTGTTACTTGATCACTGATATTTGTTAAGAACGGAAAATTTCCCGGAAAAATATAGAAGAAAATTTTCCACCTCACATCACGGCTAAACAACAATGTAGGAATAAGTGAAGTATGATTTTATAAATCGGAAAATTTTCCGTTTAAAAATTTTCCGGAAAATTTTCGTCACTGTACACGACAGACAATTTTACGATTCATGAAAAATTGTTTCACTTGTTCCTACATAGTACTGAAAATTGTCTGAGCCATGAAAATTTTCAGATTCTTTAAACGATCTTTCACTTTTTAACATTTATATACATGATTTCAATCAATCTTATGAATACTGAGGAATTCTTATTTGATCACTGATATTTGTTAAGAACGGAAAATTTCCCGGAAAAATATAGAAGAAAATTTTCCACCTCACATCACGGCTAAACAACGATGTAGGATTAAGTGGAGTATGTTTTTGTGAATCGGAAAATTTTTCGGAAAATTTTCATCTCTGTCAGTGATACTATTATTAAAACTTATATAATAATAATAATAATAATAATAATAATAATAATAATAATAATAATAATAATAATAATAATAATAATAATAATAATTATTATTATTATTATTATTATTATTATTATTATTATTATTATTATTATTATTATTACACCGTGTATAACTATGAAAGGTAGGTGGTTGGTATCTGAATACTGAAAACTAGTTGACTGTAGATTTCAGCCTTCGATAAGTCTTCAGGAGGCAAGGACATCGGTCACGAGGTTCTGGGTTTGAGTTCCGGAGAGCTCGAGCCAAAAGTTGTTAAAAATTATAGTGCGCCGACCAAAGATGTTCTATACTGCTTGATCCAGGTTTATGATTTTCAACGGCTCGGCTCATAGCTCATTCACTATCGAGCCGAACCAAGAAGCGACCCGAGCCAACAGCTCAATTAATCGAGCTGGCTCGAACTGATGGCTCATCCGAACCGAGCTGATTGCTCACACAACCAAGCTAGTTCGAGTCATCGACTCAGTTGAGCTGAATCGAACCAAACCGATGGACTCATTTCAACGGAGCTGGCTCCAGCCGAGTCGGTGGCTCTTCCCAACCTAGCCGGTTCGAGCCATCGGCTCAATTGAGCCGAGTCGATGGCTTGTTCCAACTGAGCCAGTTCGAGCAGCTTGCTCAGTTGAACCGAGCCGAGCCGATTGACATCACTACCCGGGTTGGGCTTCTGCTTGGGCTCAAAAATTCGACCGTACAGGTCTTAGCCTTGATAGTAAGAACTACATATTATATTGGTATATACTTATATTAGTGCTTATGACATTTGAGGTTGTCTCGTTATAAAAAGCTATTGCCGTCTCGTTATCGAGACGAGACGAGACGAGACACTAGAAGTACCCCACAAGATGCACTAAAAGTAAGAGACGAGATGCACCCCTGTCGTTAGCAAAACTTAAAGTATTCCGCATTACTGCTTACATTTCTCATGGCTTTCGTTTTCCAGTCTAATCAGACCACGATTTCAAAACAAGTTAAAACGAGCTGAACGACCGAGCCATTTATCAAACTTGACTGACTCGAAACTCGACTTCAAAACAGTGACTCGACTCGAAAAAATTACCTTTGACTCGTGCCCATCCTTAAGAATCTCGCAAACCGTTAAACTTACGAAGCTGAAATTCAGTATATTAAATCTTTATTGAAAATGAACAGAACCTGAATGTGAAAATGAATCCTAGCTTTAAAAAAAAAAATCCTTTATGGGAGGGAAGGCACTTTCAATAATGGAAAATTGGTAGTGGTTTGATTTATAAAAATAATCGAAAACAATCTATATTAGTTGAGAAACAAACTGAGAAACAATTATTAATTGAGAAACAAAAAATACAGTGCTTCGCTTCATATTTTCAGTGCTTTCTACTATAATAATTGCGGAAGCTTATGTTTATTATATGGAGCGCTTAGAGCACAAGGCAATCAAGTCATAAAGTTGTGAGAAAAATAGGCATAAAATTTGTAGTGTAAGCTTAATTACACGAAAATTTTAAATTTGGACTGTACACTTAATTATATGAAAAATTTTACATTTTTTCTTCCTTTACGTTGGTCTACTTACCCTGATTTGGGACTTTCAAATTTCATCCTTTTTCCACTGAAAGGTATCGAAAATAATTATACTATGATAATTTAATTAAAATTCATCGTAATTTGACCCATGACAAACACTTTACCATTTTATATCGTAAAGGTCAGATCCATCGTTATTGTAACAGAGCGGTGCTTGAGCGATTGACCATAGAAATTCAAACTCCGATTAGTTAGAATTTCACAACCTGGTTTTATTACAAGAGTAAACTCTTTAGTCAGTACAGAAGAGGCCGTGGATCATGTGTCAGAGTTGATGACGATGGATTTTGGTAGGCCAGAGTGAGTCACAGTAGGTGAGAGTGGTTCATGGTGGATGGTGGGTCACGGTGGGTCGTGGATCACGATAGGTGGTAGGTCAGTGGGTCGTAAGGGTCAACTTTTCATTGACTCACACCATATCTGAGAAGACATCCTTCTACCTGAATTTTGGAAACAAGTAAAAATAAATAAATAAAATAAAATAAAAACGTAAGTTAGAAACTAAAGACTTGCAGTAAAGGAGTGGTGCGTTTCCATTGGGGTCTACTATTTCCCGTGTACTTTATATGTACTATGAAAAGAAATTGTCCCAATCTAATGGCCTGTTAATTCCCACATTTTTATAATGTCTTTGTTACTCTTGATAAGAACATGGAAATTATTCCATGAAAATCTTCCTACAGTAAGGTAACCGTTTAGACATGGAGTTGGAAATGCAATTTGTGGCGTTAGAAACAACCGAGTTCCCTGAGCACAGCGGTGATGTTAGAAATCGGTCCCGTGGCCTGAAACCCAAGAATTCGGGTCCCACATGTTTGGGCTCTAGTTCCTTCTCTTGGATATCTAATATATTGCGCTGTACCTTACTGACATCCAGCATCAGTATTGTCTTGTAATGTTCGGTTGAATAACATTCAGGCAGTATAACAAGGAAACTTACTTTTTTGAGCAAAAAGCATGAAGAATATGACATCAACATCCTTTGGGCCCGATTTCTTGGGCTTCGGGCACCAGGTCAAATTTACGACATCTCCGATGTGCTAAGAGGAAACAGACCCTTTCCAATGCAACTATCCACGTCCAAAAACTCCATGCCTCATTGTGAACAGGAGGTACCCGACTCTATACTTTTGGGATTTGATATCTGGGAACATCAGGCCCCGGACTCGAATATGTGACATTACCGCTATGCTCAAGGGACCACGACCTTTTCCCATTGCCACCTTCCACGTCCAAGAACTACATATTTCATTGGTGAATAGAAGGGACCTAAGCTCCAAACTTCGGGGCCCGATTTCTGGAGCTTCGGGCCCGTTTTCCAGAATAACCGCTGTGCTCAGGGGACCATTATTTATCGCCACCATTCGTGTCCAACAACTAACACGGTTTTCTTACCGTAGGAGAATCAGCACCATGCTCTTTATATGTTATCGATTGCACATCCATCACATTATTGGATACATAAAATATGGACGAGATTACATTTTCGAGTTAATAACTTACATGCATTTTTGAGACTTGTTATTGTTTTATTGATTTTTCAACAAACAAGGCTACGGGTTGGGCAGGGGCGCCCTTTCACTAGTGCCCTCCTTTCGCTAGCACTTCCCTTCGTTAGTTACACCACTGATTACTGTGAACGAGAACGGAGTTTTGAAATAGTTATAACTAATCGAGCAATAAGTGTTTTTGCAGAGGGCAGGGCCCACTCGGAAATTTCCGTTAATCCGGGTGGCCCAGTCCGCCTCTGAATGCTTATTACTGTGACGCATGACCACATACAAAACATGAAAATAAGAAATATGGAAGTAATGATAGAAAATCATATGACTAGCTCAGGAGAGTAATGCTCCCGGAAGTAGGAACGGAAAACACAGTTCTGATTGGTTGGCGTTATCTATGTCTTGCCACGTTGCATTCAAATAGCAGAATTCAGACGATCGTTGTTGTTAGTCTTCATGGCCGAGTGGGTTAGCGCTATGTGCTAGTAACGAAAATCTCTTTTGGCGTGAGTTCAAACCCGGCCCGAGGAAAGTTTTTTAACATTTTTTTTACGTTTTTATAACACTTTTTAAATTAAAATAATACGAAAATAATAGTCAAAAATGTGATTTACTTACTTTTGTGCAGATAATAAGTAGTAGTAGGAACGGGTTAGAAGCCCAGCAGGGCTCGTTTTGTTGCCCTTGTACTCCATGATATAAGGCTCGTTTTGTTCCCCTTGTACTAAATGATAGATTTTGTGACCAACTTAAAACAAATGACTAGGATAGCGCGTAAAACAGCTGGCTAGAGTAGCGCGCGAAAAAAACACTTCCGGGAGTATTACTCTCCCGAGCGGGTCGTAAAATCATATACTTCCAGCTTTTCCTACTGTTCATGCCATCTCTTGTTCGAAGTTTGAACTGTGATGGTGGCTACGGACACAAATCATAATAGCTGACATCTAGCGTTGAAAGTGCGTAGCAGCTATTATGAGGAAAATTAACCGCACTCACTCGGATTTAAGAAGTTAGATGTGAGGTGAATCATTCGAGTGGAAATTGATGAATAAATTAATTTAATGAGACAATCTATAATTTTTCTCTGTTAATGATCAATAACTAAAACACACAATCCCTTTAAATTTCTGAAACACTAGTAAAATCACGTCAACAGTTGATCAACTTACTTGTATATAGTGTTGTAAAAGATCGAAAAAGAAAGACTAAAATTTAGGGTATACATTTTTTTTTTTTTAAAGATGTGCTTTTATACAGTCGTTGAAAAATTAAGAGTAGCATATTTTATGCAAGGGCCTATTCTTGTCACATTCAGTTGCTCACCAATTTTATTGCTGCCAGGGATAGAGTTCACCACCCCGAGTCCCCGCCCCAATCCAAACAAGAAAACACCCAAAAAGAGGTGAATTTGTTTTTTGGCAGGAAATTTCTATTCATTAAGTGCTTAATTATTTAATGTTTAGAGCTTGTTATTTCCTTATCCTACGAAAATTGATTGACCAGTTTAACCCCAAATTCATTGTTTTTCTTAATGTCCTCTTAAAGATATATACCTACATTATATTAACGAGTACAATAGGTTATTTAGAGAGAAATGTGTCAGATTATTTTACAAAGAAGAAGATAGTACTAATACTGGAAGACATGACCTCCTGTTCTCAATAACATCTAAAATTGTTCTTTTCTTCTCCAACATTTCTAAAACCCTCTCATTCGTTTTCGTTTGAACCAAATACTCTCTTCATTCTTCTCCACACCCACATTTTGAAAGCTTTCAGTCGTTTTTCATCATTTTCTTTTGTGTAACGTCCATGTTTCTGACCCATACAGAACAATACTCCACACGAAGTATTTTATAAGTCTTTTTCTCAATTCTTTATTCAGGTTCCCACAAAATAGTATTTTCTTCCTCCTAAAGGCTTCTTTCGCCATTTCTATCCTTGCTTTTCTTTCATGTTCGCATTTCATATCATCTAATAATAGTACCCAGGTATTGAAAACTACACTGATAAAAATTGTAGATGGCGTTGGTTGGCAGGTTCCTGTAGTAATGGACAACGTACAGCAGACGTATAACTGAAAACGCATGTTTTATAATACTTTCTGTATAAGGGGTCCATCTATACGTATTTTCCGTATGAAACAATGTAGGCGGTCAGGATCTTACATACAAATGGACGTATATAACATATAGCTGACGAAGGTAACACAAGTATATACATGTGATATACGGAAAATTGTTAGATGTCAGACATCTTGCAACGGCATGATGTAACATCTAAGGGCAGTGTCTATGTAGCATACGGATAACGTATGCTCCGTACTGATTTCTATAGTAAGCAAGAGGATACCGTATATTTGCACAATATACCGCTGTCCGGAGAACGGATTTTTCTCTGTGTAGTCACCTCTTCTATTTTATCCCCTCCTACTTCTATATTTAACACCGACCGTTTCGTTCCAATCAGTGCAGTCACCATGGCTTTTGTCTTTCTAAAAGTTTTCACCCCGTATTCTTCACTGCCCTTCCTCAAGTTTTCTAACCGCTGTCAATATAGTAGACCGAAAATTTATTCTCAGTGTACTGTTACTACAAACTTGCTAATATCCTTAAGTGTTACACTTGCAGCAGATTACTGAGAAACTTATAGATATGTAAAATCCAACCTAGACTCGGGCTTCATCATGTTATATTGAAAAGATGCTAGAAACCCTATTCCGGCTTAGAATTGAAAGTGCTAACGTCCTTTTTAAGCTATATAAGGTGGGACTACTGTTTAAAGATGGAATTCCAACCAGTATTTAAGTTTCTCACCACAAATTAAGTCCAGAAAATACCCGTGGGCACAAAGGGGTGAAATAAAAATGAAATGAAAGGAGATATTTCAGTTTAACGTCCTGCAATTATGCGCATTAGGCTAAGGGGGACGATTATTAAAGGAAGTGAATGATGAGAGAAGATTCGGTGGAATGAGAAAGTGGAAGGAAACGGAAGTACCACAAATTTACTTGGCCGGAGATCGAACCAGGAACCCGCACACCATAGGTAAGCGCTCTACCATTGGCCCATCGAGCTTCCTAGGAGCGCAATAGATGTATAATATGATATAATAACAAATAAAATATTTTAATGTGTATAATTTAATTCTGAATAGTATTAGTAATTCTATCACTTGCCTCTGACGTCAAAAGGACGTATTTCATACTTAGCTGAAGGTCATGGTAAAAACCCGTTGGGAAAGTTTGACCAGGTATTAAACATTCTACGCGTGAGAAAAGAAGAAGAGAAATTATGCAATTGTACGACAATGAATTCAGAAGGTTATCAACATCTGAATGCAGAGCGTGCCTCTTTCAGGAAGGAATAATTTGAAACACATGAAGAAACTTGAACATCGGATCGCGTAAAAGAGTTGCTTTCAAAGTAGTAGCATCAGGGACAAAATCTGATGATCTATTACGCAGCGTTTCCCAACCTTTTTTCAACTTGCGGCACACTATAGGTGTAACTTGAATTCTCGCGGCACATCCATTATATATATATTATTTGTAAATATAAAATACCGTGGTATTTTTATGTGATTACTTATTTCCTTACAGAGAAGAAAGCTCGATCACTGATTTTTGCCCGTCGTAAATTATTATGCTTATTTTTCATTATAATTTTAAAATGGAAAACAATTGCAATGAAATACAGGACTCGGGTTTTTAAAAATCCACTTTTTCTTTCGAAAACTGTACCTAACCTTTAATTAAAAGGAAAGATGACTAAATAACGAATAAATAAACAAGTCTCCTATACTTTTAAAACACAGTATGCATATTTGCTTTGTTGAATTTATTGAATGATATGTTAAAATTTCAAGTTACGAAATAGTCTGCAGCAATAAAGAAGCAATAATGGAGATGATAATGATAAATACGTTCTCCATAATTAAAAATGTACAGAAAAGTAACACAGTATGAAACTTAAAATTGTAGATTTATAGTAGAGGTTCATAGTAATGTGAAATACAAATATACATTTCCCCCTATGTCTTGCATTTGATTCCTATAGAATTTATAATTTGTTTCGATTTCCTCACGGCGCACCAGCAGCTCATTCGTGGCAAAACAGTGTGCCGCGGCACACCGGTTGGGAAACGCTGTATTAGAGCAACACACATTAAGCAAATACATTCATTATTATTGTTATTAATATTATTTATTACAATGAATACGTTGAACTTGAGGAATATTTAAAGTTTAAGAGTTAATAATAATTTCAACTTATTACTGTAGCCTATATCTTATTAACCACATAGTAGCCCTGTGTAACTTAGTCGCTAACGCTTTCGTCTGGTTGCGAATGGTCCCGGATTCAATTTCCGGTGGAGACACACGGTCGAAAAGATGTAATAGCTTTTTCGGCACAGCCATCCTGAGGAATGTTTTTCCTGGGTTTTCCACATACACACCAGGCAAATGTCGTAATGGTATCTAACATAATTGTACCAGGCCGCTTCCTTCCTTCCCCACTCCTTTTTTCTTCTCCAATTCCCCGGACAGTGTAATCGTCTATATGAAATGGCGTTACTCAGACTGTTGTCGTTGAACACTAATAATAAACTGGAGTTTGGTACATCACATAAGGAATTTGGTCTCTATGGTGCGATATGTTCTCAATTAATATTAAAACTGGAAGTGGTAGCAGTGGCGGATCCAGGGGGAAACTTTCTTATTTTATATATAAATAAAAACCCATCCTAGAGTTTGGAGCTCTTAAAAGTAGCTCTATAGCAGTATTACGACCCACCGCCCCCCCCCCAGAAGTCCATCCTGAATCCGCACCTGAGTGGTAGTAGATTTCTATCACTTCCGGTTCTAATACAGAGATTAGAGTTAAGATGGAATATATTCTTGGGATTCTTAATTCATGAAAAAAAAAAAAAAACTTGTCGCTAATTAGTACCGTTTTCACTCAATGGAGGACTTTCCCAACCTCGTTTACCTGGCACCCTCTTTGTAAAACGTATCACAAAGACGTCACAAACGTATACACGTCACGGCCCCCTTCATTCCACTCATTGGTCATATGTGTTTTTGTCTGACCCGTCACCTTCCTTTTGTGGTGTAAGATGCACCATTGAATTCTTAAATCTTCAATAATAGTAGTGGCGTGTGGTGCTGTTTCCGGCCGGGGAACAGGTCATAAATGAAAACACGCCCTTTACCAGAAGGACAAACTCTAAGGTAATATTAAGCCTCTCCGTTAGTCTAATGACTAGTGCGTGTGTTTTTGGTGCACGTTATCACAGCACAGAAAATTTAATTTCACAATTATTAACTTTGATTAATCATCTGTCTTCTTTTGCTTGAAGAGCATAACCGTGCCACCTTATATAAATATATATATATATATATATATATATATATATATATATATATATATATATACAAAATCATTTTACGTATAATATTGGCATCCATTAGGAATATGGACAACATCAATGAGAAAGTGGGAGGTTTCGTAGGTTTTCTTGGAGTTCTTCTGTTCTTCCTACATTCTCATTCCATCATCTATTTCACAATCATTTATTTTTAGTCCAAATGACATATTTGTGGGGCGCTAAAAGACTTATTTTCATATTTACGTATGCTCGTCCAAAGCTGCAGCTGATCGATTTCCAGTAATATCTAAATCACAAGAATCTTTCTACCACCACCACGGGCGTCTCTGGCGGGGGGACGAGGAGACGCGTCCTCCAATATTTGTAAGTACACAATATTTAATATTTTATCCTAATTTAATTTATATACTAACGACAGAATAACATATAAATAATAATAACTATATTTATTTGGAATATAATATTCAGGCTGTGAAACGATTATAACAGAGTTATTGATATACCTCAGGGGTACGTGAAGGTAAGCAGGAAGGTAAGAAATAAAATCGAAGATAATACACAGGTTTGGCTAGGTAGTCCCATTTAAATAACTTTCTTTGATGTCCCCTCCCCTCAAATTTTACATGCCACAGACGCCAGTGACCACCACCATTGTCACGCAATGAAACAATCTTCAAAGTTGCGATTTATTTGTTATGTTTTATTATTTTGTCAAGTATTTGTCAAAATTTTTAAAAAGATTTTAGAATGAAATCAATCTTATGTAGATGCACAAGTGGAAAGGAACATGGTGTTTCGTCTGTTCCATGGATATTATTATAATGATAGCCATGTTCACATCAACTTATCTTTATTTACAGCATCTCTCCTGCGTACCATCCCTTTACAGTAATTGCTTGGTAGTAGTATGTACACGATTGTTACGAGAAATAAAACATCTGCTAGTAAACGGTTTATATACATATTTCTTATACAGCACATACATTAATAAATAATAATAATAAACAATTCCAGCAGGACAGAAATTATCATCTGCATTAGACTGACAACGAAAGGCATAATATTTAATGTCTTAAAAATTCGTTTCTTTCAATTTTCTCAGAAGCTGTGTATGAGAATTTACCCTCAGGTCTGTCAGTTTGTTTATCTCGATGTGATCTATTGATTGATATGTCTTTTATCCTTGCGCCATATCATAGTTAAACGAAAACTGAAGTTTAAGAGAACATCATAATTTAGGGCTATATCTCATTAATCATATTATATATTGTCATGTGACGGAAAATCTACGAGAGAGGGGGCTGGAAAATTCATGAAATCACAAAGAAGAAAACATTTCATTGTAGTCATTAGAAAGGTCATATATTGTGAATCTCTCATCCCGTATATAATCATTTTGTCATTGTTATTTCCTTTGTTACAGGTTCTGTAAGAAGATATGGCGAAGGATCTAGGGAAATTCGAGAAGAATGAGCTTCGCAGTGTCATCAAGTTTTTTGTGCTGCAAGACAAACCCTCTATGAAAATTCATAAAACTTTGCAGGAATCTGTGGGGGAAACACGCTCATGGATATACAACAGTAGCGAAGTGGGTGAGGCGTTTTAAGACTGGACAACATGGGACTGAAGATGAACCTCGCACAGGCAAGCCTTCAAGTGCAACGGAAAACATCGACAAAGTGCATGACATGATCATGTAGGATAGACGCATATCTATCAAAAACATTGCTGCGTGTGTAAGGATATCGCATGAGCGTGTGGGGTGTCATAATAGCAGAATATTTGGACATGCGGAAGGTCAGTGCCAAATGGATCCCAAAATGTTAGAATGCTGACCAGAAGAGAACACGGGTGCAGATGTCATAGGAAATTTTGCCAAAGTTTCAAAACCCTGGCGAGTTCTTGCGCAGTCTGTGACAGAAGATGAAACATGGTTGCACACTACTATGATCCAGAAACTAAACAGCAATCCATGGAGTGGCGCCACAGTTGATCTCCTCGACAGGAGAAGTTCCGAAGCCAAAGATCAGCTGGAAAGGTGTTTTGGGATAAGGACGGTATCATTCTTATCAAATGTCTTAAAAAGGGTGAAACAATCAATGCTGGGGTTTATTCCAACTATTTGATTGAGCTGAAGGAGGCTTTGAAGAAAAAATGTCGGGGAAAAGTGAACAGTGGTGTTCAGTTTCTCCCGGACAATGCACCCTCCCACAAGGCTTCAAACCATGCAATTGTTGGTGGACCTGGGCTTCACCTGTGTACCTCACCCACCATACTCACTTGATCTGGCCCCCTCCGACTGTCACCTCTTCCCTCATCTCAAGAAACATCTCAAAGGCAAACATTTTCCATCCGATGAGGCACTCATTGCGCATGTGCAGGGGTGGTTTGCACAGCAGGACAATACCATCTACTTGCAAGTAGTGGATTTTCAAACCCCTCGTAGTAGTCTTTCCAGTTTTATGAGGGAGTGGGTGAGACAATGTTACTGTTTACAATAGGTTTATTGTTTGATAGGAATGTTCTTTATCCTTGACAATATTTGTATACAATAGATATTTTATTTTATTTTATTTTAATGATTGTTTATATTATTTTGTATTGTATTCAGGAATGTCGCTTAACCTTGACCATATACTTGGACAATAGATGTTTTTGGAATTTCTAAGAAAAGCTTATGATTGTTTGGGGGAGAGGTAGAACACAGGTGTGCGTTAAAAGTTTTCTATTGTATTCAGGAATGTCGCTTGCCCTTGATTAGTCACGTAGGCACAAGTTTGTTTTGGAATTTCTAAGAAAGGCTTATGTATGTTTGGGGGAGAGGTAGAACACAGGTGTGCGTTAAAAGTTTTCTATTGTATTCAGGAATGTCGTTTGACCTTGAATAGCCACGTAGGCAGAAGATGTTTTTGGAATTTCTAAGAAAAGCTTATGATTGTTTGGGGGAGAGGTAGAACACAGGTGTGCGTTAAAAGTTTTCTATTGTATTCAGGAATGTCGCTTGCCCTTGATTAGTCACGTAGGCACAAGTTTGTATTGGAATTTCTAAGAAAGGCTTATGTTTGTTTGGGGGAGAGGTAGAACACAGGTGTGCGTTAAAAGTTTTCTATTGTATTCAGGAATGTCGTTTGACCTTGAATAGCCACGTAGGTAGAAGATTGTTTTGGAATTTCTAAAAGCTTATGTTTGTTTGGGGAGAGGAAGAACACAGGTGTGCGGTAAAAGTTTTCTATTGTATTCAGGAATGTCGTTTGACCTTGATTAGTCACGTAGGCAGAAGATTGTTTTGGAATTTCTAAGAAAAGCTTATGATTGTTTGGGGGAGAGGTAGAACACAGGTGTACGTTAAAATTTTTCTATTGTATTCAGGAATCTCGCTTGCCCTTGAATACTTACGTACGCATGGGAAAAATTCCAAGATTTGTTTCTTTTAATGATCACGTGATAGGGAGACTTGTATGAACTTGTTGTTGTTAGGACGCCATTTTGTTGTGACGTAAACGCTTAAATACAGAGTTTCAGGAAAGTGTTTTATGTATTACGCTATGGCTCCCGTTCGCAAGTTAGTTTTTAGCGAACTCGACGACGAGGAGACATTATCATCGCCTCCTGCGGGAACTAAGAAGTTAAAGACCGATAACAGGCCGGATTCCCCGGACTCTATTGAAGTAGTCTATATATCATCTTCGGATGATGAAATTTATTCATCATCTTCGGATGAAGAAGGCGAATTGGAGGAACCAGAGACACCATCTCCAACGGTGTCGCCAACGCCACCTGCATTACCATCACTGTTAAGCCGATCCAGTTCCAGGTTTTGGAGTTTAAACTGTACATGTTCCAGTCAGAAAGTGGATCGTGATTGTGTAATTGATGCAATTCTTAATTGGGACACTGATAGAATATTAATTTGTGGTGGATGCGCAGAAGCATTGGCTAATCAAATGGGGCATGACTGTTTGTTTTTGAGTCCAGAGGAACTAGAAGATCGTGCCTTGAAATCTTTGCTGGATGTTGAAGTAGAGGACTTATTTTATATATATGCGAGAACGCATATTATTGGGATATTTACACAAGAACTCTTTTATGAAGCCTTTTTTTGACTTAATTGAAGAAAAGGACCCTAATTTTTTGAGTGAATTAGTTAAAATTTTTGAAAGCAAAGACAAAAAGAAAGGCTTTGCAAAGTGATTGTGCGTGTGTGTATGCAAACTGAAGTGACAGTGTTTAAAAACATGTATTCTCATATCAGTGGTGGTGGTGATTATATTTGTGTATCTTGTAGTGACAATAATATTAGTGAACTGTGTATTTTAAAAACTATAAATGTATACTTACGTTTAAATATCATTTCCTGTGAACAATGCACGTTGAATCTTCAACACCGGTGTTTGCTTATTCATGATACTGGAACTTTTGCTGTACAGCATTTATCCAATGAAATAACTCTTATTGATTTGTTTGAAGTGTTTGAAGAACATCATAGTGAAATCTCAAGTATAAACTTTATACGAAAAACGCGAGAATGTTTAAACAACATGGAATTTGTAGGACAAATAATTCCGTTTTTGTTGAATCGTAAACATGAAATTTCACCATGTGTTAATGAATACATTATCGACATACAAGGTTTTAAGATTTCAAATAATGAATTTATTATTCGTGAATTTTGTTTAATTGCATGTGATGATACAGTAAATTTCCATTGTTTAGTAAAATCTCCGATTGAATACAATCAATTATCTTTAGGATGTCAGAAACAAGTTGATTGGTTAACATCAAACTTACATGGACTAACTTGGAATAATAAAAACGGATATACTGTATCACATATACGTAACCTTGTATATCAATTATGTTTGCAAGATGCTACCTTTTATTGTAAAGGTGCAGAGAAATCCATTTGGATTAAGAAACTATTTTTGTTAGATAATGTTATTGATCTTGAATCAAAACAATGCCCACCATTAAATGAATTATGCGCAAATGTTATGAATGAATATTGTTCTTTTCATGAACAAAATATACAACTTGAGAAAAAATCAGGTTGTGCATATCGAAATGCCCAACAACTTAATTTTTGGTGGAAGTTTCAACGATCAACAGCATTAACTAACATGTTTTCAATGATGTAACTTTACTTTTTAATATTTTTATGTTTGTGAAATGAAACACATGAAGTAAAATTTGAAACTTTTATTTTTAAAAAAAATCTTTTTTTGATTTATATATATTTATGTACATAATATATACAAACAATAAAATTATTATTTCAGATAAATATTTTGTTTTCTTTTTAAAAATTTATTTACGTGGTCATATACAATTTTATCATTCTTTTTTAATTTTGTCTTATGAAATAAACTTAAAGTTTTTTCAAATGAATTATTGCGAACTATATGATACATGAAAAATAACACGAAATATCCACACAGCACAGATTCTTCGTCTTGGTATGGTTGACTATTTACATAATAAACTTTACTATTTTTACATAAGAATGAATGAATTTCTTTTGGCACAGGCATTCGTAAACTATCGAAATAAAATCCTTCATGATTTTTGTTTATGTATAGTCCAACCCAATGACTTCCTGTGGAATCTGATGTATCAAGATTAATGATTAGTCCAACAGGAGTTTGCACTGTTTGTGGAATTGTATCAATGGAATAAATTCCGTTTACATATGATCCAGTTTGTTTATCACTGAGAAGCACTTTTAAAATTTCATCTGTATACATGATTTTTGTTTATTTCTTTAACGGAGTAGGAATATATTTATCACTGGTATTGTTCACAAACAAAACATAGTCATACACTTTTACATATTCACTGTATAATAAAGCTTCATGCACACTGCACTTGTAATGTCCAAAGCGATGATTATAATGTGCACACTTTGACACATGAAATCCTAGAGATGTGTACCGTGGACAGTCCAAATCCTCGAGATTGATAATATCACGTTGAAGAATTTCCTGCAGAAAGTCCTGACGAGCTTTGCCGAAAGTGTAAACAGATGAAATATTTGTACAATATTTGCGAAGAATTTCTTTAAGGTGTGAGTATTCGACATCTCCTTCATGCCATTGGATTCCATAGAAATTATCACACAAGTATTTGTTTGCTTCTATTATTGTTTCACACAGTTCAGTATTAGCGCACGGAGGTTTAAATATCCAGCTTTGTATGAATGGTATATCTGGATTAGCTATTGCTAACTCTTTAACAATAAGTTCATCGTCGTCCTCCCCACGGTAAGCGGAGAAGTGAACAACAACCCTCATGCTACTCAACTGATTTAAATTTAAAATGAATTATCACTATATACATTTCTATCTTTATCTATTTGTATGAGCGAGTCAAATTGAGCATACACAATACAAGTGATTGGTTGTGTTAATGACTCTTTGAATGATACTTTTAAATTAACGGGAGCATCGCGCACAACATCCCAAGTAGTATCATCCAATGTAGCAGTAGGGGATAGAATAAATGCATAAAGAGTGTATCCATGTGGATATTCATCATAGGTAACAGTATGGCCATCATCTTTATAAAATATTCCTGTACCGGAAAACAGAGTCTGGTAACTTAGAACGTATAAATTATTTGAAAAATCAGGGGTGAGGGGATTGGGAGGAAATGATTTTGAACCAACTTGTAGTTGCAACTTGTTAACGTTAAAGTTTTGGAATTCAAAAGGATTAATTTCTGATTTCCCATTAAAGGCTGCGTTAGAGACAAATCCGATAACGATTGCTTTAGGTACATTTCCAAGGAACAGATTATCAAGATTGTATGAATTTACTTGTTGAGGTATTGTATATGATCGAGTTTCAACTCTTGTAAGAGGTAATTTGGCCGTTTCATGCACCATGCCTGAATTTATTTCCATACCAACATGTGCAGATGTGTCAACACGTCGTGCATACATCGTAACTTCTTGAAGCACTACTTTATAAGATGTATTTGGAGCGTGCATTAAACAAAACATATCTTTTGTTCGGTGTAATTTAATACGAAGACCAACTTTGTTTGGAAGCACACGACCTAAACTTGCAATATCAACATGAATACGTCCGTACATTTCAAATGGTGTACTATTTTTAACAAAAGCAGCACGTTTATTAAACCCTGTATTTGTTTCATCGAATGAATTAAATTGTTTTGCGGTAACTTTGTACCATAAAGAAGATGTAAGATGTGTTTGCGAAGCATCGTTTGAATAATTTAACAAGGTTTCAATATATGCGCGATAAGGATAAGATCCAGATGATGAACTAATTAATTTATCATTTAATGAAATATCAACTTGACTAAATAATGAATGTAAAAAGTTATTTACTGGTGCAACTACATCGTTTGCATCTAAATTATTGCCATTTGATTTTGTAATTTTACAACGTACATAAAGATAAAGATAAGCAGGATGAATAAATTCACCTGTTTCACCAGGAATAACAAATTCAATAGGTCCTTCTGAAGTTAGTGTAGAAATAGGACGATATTCCACATGAGAAGTTGCTTCTATTGCAGTTTGTGTCATTGGAACGGAAAATAAGTCAAATTCTGAAGTACAACACTCATGGCTATTTGAATTAAGTAAAGCCATTATGAAAATATATCTTTAGTTTTCCTTCTTTTTGTTTTACGTTTAACAGTACGAGAACGTTTACGTTTGATTGGCGGTCCAATTCGTATTACAGGAGCTTTACGTTTTCGTGGCCGTCTCTTACCGCTACCAGATAGTAACTGACCAACTTTATTAACAGCTTTTGTCTTTAATGTTTCACCAGCCTCTTTTACACGTGCGCGAACGGATTCTTTTATTGGACGATTTTCTAATACATCCCCTGCAACTTGTATGCCTGTTTGTAATGCTTGGCGACCTAATGCTTTTGCACCTTGTTTAAGGAATGGTAATGCAATACGTGCTAAACCTTTAAAGAAACTACCGATACCGTGTCCACGTTGATAAACTGGTCCTGAAAAATAAGGTATTCCACGACCACGTTGATAACATATACGTCTAGATTTCATTTCGTTTATTTAGGAGCAGCGCGTTTAAAATGAAGTGTTACCGTCAATGTCCCGGAACGAAATGGCAAATTTCGCCCTGCATGGTCCTTTAGTAGTACTTCGATATTGTTAAAACAAAATTTTGAAACTGGTAAATAATGAATATCTTGAAATGTAATTGTTTGCACTTTTCCATATTTCACATTGCAAATTGTTGCAATACGTAATAATGGTGCCTTGGTATCACCTAAATATTGATATTGTACAATATCACTATACACAAAAATTTGATGTGGATAACCAATATCAACGTAAGGTTGTTTAAATCCACGTTTATGTAAAACAAGATCTTTATTTTCGGGAAATCCTAATTGTAAAGACAATGTTGGTGACAATGTAAGTGATTTAACACGTTGATCACATTCTACGAATACCGTATTTGACACATTAAATCTTATGAATTTGGAAACTTTATTTAATTCTTCGATTAAATGGTACACGGTTGAATAATATCCCGGTGTAATTTTACTTTTCTGAGGTTCCCCGTCTTTTAATGTAAACCAAACAACATTTTCACCATCGATAACATTATGACATGTTAGCGGAATGTGTATTTCACTTAAACCAACACACCAATCGGATTCAGATAAGCGAATAGTATTATTTAATTGATTAATAAAATGTGACGGACTATTTTTAGGATATACATCAGTACTAGCATTTGAAACGAGTGTAATGTAAAAACTATCATCAATACTATCAGAAATCATTTTTGCTTAAAGTGTAGTGTTAAGTTTGAAGTTCCAAATTGAAATGGTAGTTTTTGCCCGTGTTCATCTTTTAAGTTTACTTCTATCGTGTCAAAATACTTTTTCTCTACTTTAACATAGTGTGGTGTGTGAAATAGAAAACATTTGATGTGTCCATGCTCTTCATCATAAACATTAAGTTTTCGAAGTAAAGGTCCAACGTCTTGTTGTTGCTTTACAACATCAACACAAACATTTACTTCAGTTGGAATATTATAATCTAAATTGCACGGGAATTTTCCACGTGGTAGTATTCTTTCTTGTGTGTTTGGTGGTTTTAAGTATACAACAGGAGAAAAATCTGTTGAATGTTCATTAATAAAACCTAAAATGTGTTGTAATCCTTTTGTAATACCAATCATACATTGATCGGGTGATTTTAAAATATGTGATATAAATACTTGATTTTTATTTTTATGATGTCTTATCATACGTACATTTTCAGGTAACATATCTAAAATACTTTTTATAGAAGAATAATATCCCGGTATGATATTAATTTCGTGACGTTCATGTTTACCATCAATTACAGTATTTATGGTAATTTTTTCGTTTTCACCAACATTATAAAAACTCCAAGGAATATTGATTTGTGTTAATGCAACACCCCATTCACCATCCCTTAAATCAATAGGTTGTGCAAGTTTTACTCTATACGACGATGTTGTATTATCAAAAAGTTTACTACTTGCATTTGAAGGAAGAGTAACGTAAAAGTCGTGTTTAAATGTTGAATTCATGTTGAAGACTGAACAGATTTCGCTTTAATCCATGAATTCATACTTGACGGATATCCTAACCACTTTACATAAATCCACCCCTTTTTTCGTTTAAGTACTTTTTCAATTAAATAATTTTTATTTGAATTAATTATTACTTTTTGTAATTCTTGTGCATAAAATATTCCTTTAATTTCATCACCATTCCAATCTTTTAATTTATAAGTTACTGGATTTGATTTAATACATTGATCTACAACAAATATTTCTTGCGACCATTTTGGTAAATATCCTTTTTCTAACTTGTGTTTATATTTACTGACACGTACATAATCACCCGGATGAAATTTACATGTTAATTTCTTTTTCGCGGTTGATGTTCCATATAACGTGTTCCATACTTGATTAATGTTAGAATCATTTACTTCTGCAGGTGCCATTTTAATACTTCTGTGATACGAATGATTATAGTTATGTACAATTTTATCGAGAACATCAATATAACGATAGGTATTTTTTGCTGTAAAGTATCGATACAATCTTTCTTTTAATGTTCGTATAAAACGTTCTGCTATTGCACATTTAATTTCCGAATGCACACTATAATGATTGATTTCATTTTCTTGAAATAAACGTTTTACATGTTGATTATAAAATTCACCACCTAAATCTGTTTGTACATGAAACACGGGTAATTTTAATTGTTTAAAAATTTTTGTGATTGCTTTAACCATTTCAGGACCCTTTTTTGTTTTTAATGGAGCGCAATACGCATACCGTGAGAAAATGTCAATACAACATAAAATATATTTATAATTATTATTATACTTTGCAATATTTTGCATATCTGCTAAATCCATTTGTAATGTTTCATTCGGTGCACTAACATAATATTTCTTTCGCTCGAAAACTTTTCGTGCTGGTGCATGCAATGTATACGCATCTTGTGATGCTAACCATTCTTTTATTTTCTTTTGTGATATTTTAGTTTGACGTTGCAATGTTTTAATACTAGATAAAGAAGCGGGATTTGAATAATCATATTTTTGATAACTTTGTCATTTTTATTACATTTTATATTCTTTCCAACTTTTTAAAAAATCTGTTTTACGAATTTTACTACTAATAACTTTCGGTGTACTCACAGGAGTAGAAATAAATTCTTTAGGAACATTAAGTTCTTCTAACAAAATTTTAAACTCTTGAATTCCTACTGGCTGTCTTGAATATTTTCGCATACGAACAACATCATTCACTAAATCTATAATATTTGAACCTGGAATTTGTTTTCCATGTATCTTTACTGTTCCTGATTGATCCCAATCTATTTTATTCGAATTTATTAATTGTTTAATTAATAGATCTGTTTTCCTTCGATGTGTTTTCGGTACTGATTGTAAAATGTCCGATACAACGGGTAAAATAGAATGATTTTTTTCTTCAGATGATGTTGATCCTTGAATTTCTTTTTCAACAATAGGTAATGTAACAGGTTTTTGTGTAGATGAATATTGTAAATATTGATGTAATGCTTGCTGGTACATTTTCCATTTTTCTTCAACACTAAGATCACGACGTTGTAAAATATTACTCATTTCTTCATCTAATCGCGATTGATGTGTATCTATAGACTTAGCATTTGATTGAAATTGATGCATTGCATTCTCAGGAACTAAAATCATTTTACGTAAGCCTGACATGATTTTTATCTTCCAAAAATACTACTTGCTACAGCTCCTAGAATTGGACCTAGTAACATTGGTAAGAACGCACCGCCTTTCTGAAGTAATATCTTCCTTTTCTTGTTTAATGCTGTACGTTGTTGAGAAAGAACTCGCAAGATCTTTTTATGTCTACGTAATCGTTGCTTCTGACGAGAATTTAAAGGAATGTTCCCTTTTATTGTATTTTTAGCAACTTGTGAAATGGTTCGTATTAAATCACCTGAAGCATTTTTCAAAATATGTTTACGTTTTGCTGCTTTACATTTACACAGAGCACGGAGTGTGCTAAAGTGTTGTTTCACCTTCAACATCTTGATAACAACTAAACATAAACTACCATTTCATCGTCTTTTACGCTTGTGTACACGTACATTGTTTCATCGGGAAATATGTTTGTACGAATTCGTAATGCATCATTTGTTTTTTGTGTTAAATCAAATAATAAATAAGTATGAGGCGAACGTGTTACTTCATCAAATACATCAACGATATGTTTACTTTGTCGTGGCATGATTTGTCTAGCTAAATATTGAATTTGTAATTTATCACGTGGATTTTTAAATACTATAATATAATGTGCATTTAAACTAATATCACGTGCATATTTTCCTTTTGGAAACAAATTTTGTACTATAAATATTACAGTTAATTTTTTATGATGTGCATATTTTGTAAATAAATTTGCGATATCACCATTGGTTTCAGACATTAAATCATCTAATATTAATAATGAATTTTCTTCAATGTGAAAAGTATTCATATCTGGAATTCCCTCTACGAAACGAATATTTGCATGAGAATCCAAGTGTGGTATTACTGCACCGTAACACCATACAATTTCACGAAATGTTGTAGTAAACATATGTTCACGTTCATTAAGTAAACGATTTACAAAACAAGTTTTACCAGCCCTTGATGGACCAGCAATTAAAATCGTAGAGGAATGATTAAACTTTAACATCTCGTTATCAAATGATTGCATGGAATAGAAAGCTCACCTTTTTATACATTCGCACACACACTCAACAAAATTAAAAATGACTAGACTATTTAAAATGACTAGAATATTTAAAATGACTAGATTATTAAAGCATGTTCTTAATATAATCACAATCAATAAGAGTCAATAAATAAATAAATAACTAAATAAATAAATAAATAAATAAATAGAGCTTCAATATGAATTTTGACAAAGAGTTTGCATAGCAAACAAAACAGCACGCACACACTCAAACACATTTGGCGTTCGTGGGTCAAACGTTAAGTCTCTTGGTAACCGTATGGTAATGTCCTAGTCTTTTGTACATCATGTAAAAGAATATCGTCTTCGTCATCAATACGTTTACGTTTTTTGTTAACCATACGGTGTGTCTTGGTCTCTCGTCTTGAAAAGATTTGGAACCCACGTTTGCGGATAATACTTGTAGGATTTTCTATTATTACAGATTCAATTTCTTCTCGCACTAACGCATAGAAGCTCTCAAAATTAATTTTTTCAGAGGTTCTATGGTTCAGTGTTATCCCCCGAATTTTGTAAATGTGCCGAAATTCCCCTGCAGCATTTCTAAGCCGCATACAATAGTTTTTGGGGCCAAGAGCAATCAAAGTGATAAATTCCCACCCTTCATCTACTTCATCTGTTAAATCCCCAAGATAATTACCCAACTGTAACACGGGTTCCTCATCTTTCCGTTGTAAAAACATAATACTGTCCGTATCACAGTAAAGTGCTCGTTCAGGTCCTACAGCAGTCAAAAGGTCATAAAGTTTAAGTCTGGCCCACGAAGTAATAAATGCTGCTAAGACGACATTGGAAAATCCTAACGGGGTGTTATCATTTTCCAAGTCCTTGTAGTTCATTAGTAAATGCCTATCACCGACTGGAATCACTGAATGAACTTCATATCTTGCCGCTGAAAGGTATCTAAGAAACTCTTCTGAGTTGTTGAGGATTGTACACTTCATCGTGTCCGGGCGTTGACCCCATTTCCCATACAGCGAATTAAGATATAATTTCGCTGTAGCGCGCAATCCCGGGTTCTTCCTTATATTATTATAATTTAATTTAATGCCTTCATGGGCATAATATTCATCGATGTATTTCTTTTTGTCTTCTTCGGTTTTGCAAGAAGCAGGAAAACCTGAGGCTTCCTGTTTCATTTGAAGAAAGGAGTTCACGTAATTCCCGAACAGACCACCTGAATTCCCTTCTTCTGGGTCCATGAGTTCGAACTCCCAAATTTCGTGAATATCGATGATCTTATAACCTTTTTTAAGAGCAAGGTGTAGCTCTGGAGTACAAAATGTACTTGTTATTGCGCGATCCATTCCTTCATGTGTACATTCCCCTACAACTTCATTTCCTTCTTCTTCCATACATGTCCGGCACAAGCCAAAAAGTAAGCGTCCACCTGCCACATATGGGAGAATAGGAAAATACATGTTTTTAGGAGGCATAATAGTACATTTCACTAAGCCATGAGTATTTTCCACTTCTGGAAAATCCGGCCCCCTGTGAATCTTAGGCATTCCAATCGGCATTGGTCTACGTGCCATTACCCAAGGATAGAGAGACGTAATATCGAAATATTGAATGGTCTCATTATCCTTGCAATTAACGTATGATCTGAAGACTTCAGTACGTCCACCTTGATATGCCATTCTTGGAACAATAGGATCCGCTAGATGTGTACAATGTTCTTTAATGAACTTTTGTAAATCTTTATCTGTCTTCACCTTATTGTCCCAAGTACATTCCCAGATCTCGTGTAACTTTACACCAAGATTTTGAATGTATTCTCGACGTGTCATGGTTTGTTCGTACCGTCTTGCATACGTATCGCAAGGATCCTGAGAGCCGTGAATGATTTCATCATGGTTATTAGGAATACATGAAACACACCCGTGGAAATTGCATCCATAAAATTCATACACTGTATTTGTACTTGGATCGTATCCATCAACCCTGTATTTACCAAAGCGTACCTCCGGACCAGTACCACAGTACTGGATATTCCTACCAAGTTGATGCTCAACATATTTTAACCACAAGAGTGCTTTTGCACTTTGTCGCTCATTATGTTGAAATCCCTTTGGTGGAATTACAGCAATGGTATTCTCCGGTAAGTACAGAGTACGGTACGTTTTCATACTTAACCCTGCAACCGTGGAACAAGCAATAAAACATTGGAGACCATTCGTCTTCTCTTCTATGATGTTACTAAATTTGATGATAGCTTCTGTAAGAATTCTAACATCATTTTCACAGTAAGCCAACATTTCCTTTTGGAGATCATACTCCTCGCCACTTGCAGCACGATCTTGGTGCCAGGCGATTAGTTGTTGTCTTTCTTCCGTGGATCGCGAATCAGGATCAAAATATTCAATAGCGGGAACCGGACCTACATAATTTTGATTTTCCAAAGTATTAAATAAATATGGGAAATCTCCCTTTTTCAAATTTTCAGATAGACCTAACGTTTTTGGGAGTTTACTTAGTTTGCAACCAATGAACAAATAAGTGTCACGGAAGAAGAATCTATTTGCAATATTCATACAAAATATCTTTTGACCCTGTATCAGAACATCAGGAATAATATGTTGCTTCTCAATTAGATTTCTTAAACAAAAGATACCATCAAAACGCCCAGAATTATGACCCAAAATTACTATGCGTTGAAACACTGGACGCGCCATTAGCACGTGTTTAATGAAGTCATCCATTGTTTTAAAAGAAAACGATCGATTTCCATTTTTATCACCGCAAAAGTTGCAGGGATCATCCAGAGATTTACTTATACAGTGTGAACATGTATGTCTGCTACAAATCAGAGCGACTTCATGTTTCCTTTCACCATTCTCATTTTCAGGCATTAACATCGTTTCTATATCATATGCAATGTACATAAACCTTTTGATATGTGTAGGCTTCAATTTTTGCACAAAGCATTGATGGTTAGGTTCGACGTGAACCTTACACGTGGCACAAAAATGTTCACCACACTTATGTGCAACTTTTCGAAGTCTACTGTCAGTCATACGATCACAATCGGGACAAACCTTTACATAATGACACTCACTAAAGCCAGCTTTATTATGTGCCAAATGATTATTAAAACATTCACCCTCAGAAAACTTTCTATTACATGCATCACATTTGATTTTTCTTAATGTTGGGTTTTGGTAATGTTCCTTATTGCAGGCTAAACATCTAATTTCACACTTATGTTTACGTATTTGTTCATTGTATGCTTCCAAACATTTAGTGCAATACTTTCTATTTTGTAAAAACGATGTAATGCACTTAATTGGTGCAAAATGTCCAACTGTAATACCTCTTTCATAATAAATATACATTTGTTTTGGTGCAGGAGTTCCAGGGACAAGTACCTTATATTTACGCTCATTAACGGATTCATCCCTTATATAAACAACAATTTGATACTTTCCTGAAAAATATTTCTGAAAAGAATCAAGATCGTTTAGATCGCAACCATTCTTTGCTTTAACATTAACATTTGCATCCCTACAAAGTTGCTCTGCTTTACTGTTCCAAATTTTATCATTGTCTCTTTTTAGATTATATAAACTATCTTTGTTTCCATTTAGTTTCTCCAAATACCAAACAATACTCTTTGGCAGACAGAGCATATCAGATCCGTTAATATAGACAATATGACGGTGAAGCACTTTTTCCATGTCTTCGTAACGGGCGGCATTACATCTTTTTGATATACCTTGCCCGCTTACGTTTTTAACTATATGGAATCGAAATTGGAGTTCATTTCCGAGCAAAAATTCTTCATTGGAATTTAGTATATTTTCCAATGAAGTTAAAATGACTTCAGCACTTAAATCGCTCTTTCTTCTCCAAGGAATATACGCTGGTTTTTTGTTTCTACTGTTCGAGCTATCGATACAGAGACCAACGTAATCCTCTGCTCGGGCGTCAGCGAGAACCTCGTCTAACGCAAAGTTAACTAATTTCTTAATATATCCTTCCGGATTTTCAATATTGTTTTCACCGGTTGGACGAACAGCGATTTCTCTTCCACGAAGATTAAAATTCGTGAAATCTTTTGTGCTGTCTCTTACGATTTCGAAGTTACCATCATCTGATTTTTTAAATTGTTTGTGACCAACATGGTCGCGCCTATGCGACACATTTCCGTGAGATGGTCCTGCTTGTGGAGATACTGATCCATAGCCAATAGTATCCCGTGAACATTGCACATTTGGATGAACATTGTTTACAGGATTTGTCCCTTGGGTTATTTGAGCAGATGAAACTGCATCTATACCCAACTCTTCTTCTAAAAACTTACCCAGTATCTCCATATAATCATCATTATTATCAACGGAATTTTGATTATATTCTTGTTGTTCAGCATCATCAACAATCATTCTATTATCCATCATATTACCCAAGTTTGAATTTCCTTGGGGGGTATTGACTATGGAATTGTTACATGACGATGCTATAACATTACGTTGGGCCAAAACAAAACGCGAGCCATACTGATAAAATTCAGATACCTCTCTATCATTCACTCTATCAAGTTGTCCTTCTCCCCTATTAAAATAATGAATAAACCTCTCGTGCGCTAAATGATACATGTTCTCCCCTCTGAAAAATCCTGCAGAAAAAAGATCTAACACATCTGCAGAGGAAAGACATGTATTCAAAACTGTGTGTTCATCAGAAGCAAAATACTGGTGTAATAATAAAAGCAAATACTCACACCTTTCACTCCCTCTATGGCCATCCTTCTGTAATTTAACAATTTTCTGCCAAGCCGCCAGGACTCTTTCACCATTATCCAACCCCTTCAACTCCTCTTGGAAGAGGGTTTCATCGACGACGTTAAACTCCAAGTTGAAGAACTCCATCTGTAATCAGGAATTGAGTTTCTTCTTAATATAAATATAATAATAATTTGATGTTTCTGTATGTCTGTTAATACAGTCACTTGAACTTCAATATATCTATTTGTTTGTCTTGTTTTGTTTTCCTTAACACAATAATTTCTTCTTATGTTCAATTTTTATCTTGACTGATAATATACAATAAATTTAAATTTGAAGATGTAATAAATTACGTCATGCCGGTATCCTCGTCAGCATTCAAATGATTATAATTGTACAACAATACGGTATATATACAATACAAAGTATGACGTCACACAAATATAAAGTGTTAGAAAACAAGTTTCAACATGTTTTGCATTTTTTCTTGGAGCTTGCACTGCAAACGTTAGGTAAAAGATATGAAAGGGGAGGAAATCAAAGCCATGCCGCCTACAGTAGGAGAGGAAATCAAAGGAGTGCCGCCTACAGTGGGAGAGGAAATCAAAGAAATGCCGACTGAGTGGGAGGGGAATTCAAAGTTAAGCCGCCTGAGTGGGAGAGGAAATCAAAGCCATGCCAACTGAGTGGGAGGGAATATCAAAGGAATGCCGACTGAGTTGGAAAGGAAAACAATTATTCATCAGTTCACACAAAAGTGTTCCGACTAATTTATTAGGAGAATTTAAATAAGAACAAGTTTCTAAAGGAAACGATAGAGTAAATAAGTTGTGGGAGGGGAAATGAAAGTCATGTATCCTACGGTGTAATTATAAGGGTTGCATTACATAGACATCTTTCTTAAATGTTAGTGAAAATATTAAAATAATATGTTGAAATCATTATAGAAACTCCAAAAGTTAGAAAAGAACAAAAATGATGAAAAGTTAAAAGTGAACATGTCCGCCTGGACATCAAGAATAAGAATATTTAAACAGTATAGTGAAAATCACCATAGGGACGCCAGGACATTGGAAAAACATAAAATGAAGAAAAGGGAAAAGTGAACATGTCCGTTTGGACATTAGGAATAAGAATATTTAAACAGTACAGTGAAAATCAACATAGGGACGCCAGGACATTGGAAAAACATAAAATGAAGAAAAGAGAAAAGTGAACATGTCCGTCTGGACATTAGAAATAAGAATATTTAAACAGTATAGTAAAAATCACCATAGGGACGCCAGGACATTGGAAAAACATAAAATGAAGAAAAGGGAAAAGTGAGCATGTCCGATTGGACATTAGAAATAAGAATATTTAAACAGTATAGTAAAAATCACCATAGGGACACCAGGAGTTTGGAAAAACATAAAATGAAGAAAAGAGAAAAGTGAGCATGTCCGATTGGACATTAGAAATAAGAATATTTAAACAGTATAGTAAAAATCACCATAGGGACACCAGGAGTTTGGAAAAACATAAAATGAAGAAAAGAGAAAAGTGAACATGTCCGTCTGGACATCAGAAATAAGAATATTTAAACAGTATACTTAAATCGTGTATAGGGACGCCAGGACATTGGAAAAACAATGTTCTAATCTTAACAAAGGAAATTTAACATTTCGGCTATCATGATAGATACTTCCAACATTTTATTATAAGTTCCCGTAAAAGTTTGTAGTTTGCACTCAACTCTGTTAGCACTCTTTTCTTAGTACTGCATAATACGTAACTATATCTTTTACACATCTAACTTAATCATATTTAGCTTTTGCGCATAAAGAATGCTATAATTTGTGCGTGGGGGGAAAATATACTTGGGCATATTAACATTGGCTACTAGCTAACATGTAATATACCTACTGCGCATCCATATCATGCACTGATAGCCGTCGCGCAGAAAAATAAACAATTTTGTGCATGGCGGGAAATGTACACGGTCATCTTATCATTGGCTACTAGCTATCATGTAATGCACCTACTGCGCAAGCATGTCACGTACTGTTAGCCTTCGCGCAGAAAAATAAACAAATTTGTGCTTGGCGGAAAAATGTACACGTACACCTGAATAGTGACTTACACAAATCTAGCCTGTATTATCATTTACTGAATGTGTTGCGTACAAAAACAACAAATACTACATATCGTACCTATAAGAAAACTACTATGGATCTCTTGCGTACGGGAGCGGTGTGTGTAGATACCATATGTTGTCTAAGCATTATTAATCTTTGCGTAACACGTACCTGTTCGCGTGCGTAACATTATAATGTTCGTCTTCGCATTCGCGTCGGCGTTCGTACGCGTTTTCCATTCGCGTAGCCCGCGCCGCGCCGCGCCGCGTTTTCCGCTACCGGCCACCCGCGTTGCCGCAACCGGATATTAATGATTACGTATTCACATCTAAAACAGTTTCCTACTTGTGCAAGCAAATATGTTTATGCAAAAGCCATTAGGTAAGTGACAAAGTGTTTTTTATATTCAAATGATATTAAAATTGAAATTGTGTATAGGTATAATACATACAAGACAATATCATATATAAAATCATGTGTACCAATGCATGACACAAAACAGTGCAACAGCACAATCGTACAAAGTCATACATACAAAAAGCTACAATACACATCCACACATACATACAGATGCATACAACGCAGCACATCATACAAAGTCATACATACAAAAAGCTACAATACACATCCACACATACATACAGATGCATACAACGCAGCACATCATACAAAGTCATACATACGGAAAGCTACAATGTACAAACACACATACAAACCCGCATATGTACACACGTACATAGGCAAGCATCAATAATACGGCATGAAACACAAAACAGAAGCCTACCAAAACCTACAGAGGCAAACCTATGTACATGCACGGCAATGCTCCACCACACACATCACCTACATAGGCAAAACATCAATAATACAGCAGCAAACACAAAAGGGAATCCTACCAAGGCCTACAGAGGCAATGCTCCACCACACACATCACATACATAGGGAAAACAACAATAATACATTAGGAAACACAAAACGGAAGCCTACCAAGGCCTACAGAGGTAAACCTATGTACATGTATGACAATGCTCCACCACACACATCACATACATAAGCAAACAGCAATAATACGGCAGGAAACACAAAGGGAAACCTACCAATGCCTACAGAGGTAAACCTATGTACATGCACGGCAAAGCTCCACCACACACATCACCTACACACAGAATGTTTCAATAATACAACATCAAACACAAAACCAAAGCCTAGCAAGGCAAACAGAGGCAACCTATGTACATGCACGGCAATGCCGCACCACACATACCTCATACATAGGCAAAGCCACAATACTACAGCAGGAAACACAAAGGGAAGCCTACCAAGACCTACAGAGGTAAACCTATGTACATGCATGGCAATGTTCCACCACACACATCACCTACACACAGATTGTCTCAATAATACATCAGGAAACACAAAACGGAAGGCTACCAAGGCAAACAGAGGCAACCTATGTACATGCACGGCCATGCCGCACCACACATACCTCATACATAAGCAAAGCCACAATACTACAGCAGCAAATACAAAACGGGAGCCTACCAAGACCTACAAAGGCATGCATTTGTACAAGCATGATAATGCAACATGAGACACATACATACATACATACATACATACACACACACACACACACACACACACACACACACACACACACACACACACACAGACACATACATACATACATACATGCAAAGAAAGAAAGAGAGAGTGAGAGAAAGAATGAAACGGATGTCTATCAACGCACAAACAAGCAAGAGGCAGATATACTTGTAAATAGATGCCTACATATAAACATATATACATATAAACAGTTGTGGGCACGTACATATATACATATATACACATATACAAGCAATATATATGATCATAAACCAAAAACGTAATCAAATACCCTCAAATAATGGATTCATATCAAAAGTTCATACAAAATATGCTACAAACTTGTCTTGATATCGTTCTCCTCCCGTTTCTCATTCCACCATTTCACTCATCATAAAGAAAACTACGATAAAATAGCTCAACATGTGTATTCTTGGGACGTAAATCTATTAAATGTCATTTACATGTATAAAATACAAATATACCAGTCACCCCACCGTAAAAATGTCTTACTACGCCCCTAAAATGCGTATAGATCGTTTTATCCTATCTCTTTCATAAATATTTAATCTTTCTAGCCTAGTTTTTTAAAAAAGAAAAAAGATTCCAATGAATGAATGGATACTGGTTCCATTTTATTCAGTCAAAACATGAAAAGTCTTCCTTTTTACGGACGACCGTCATAAAAACATCACTTGTCATTCAAGGGAATTCCGGCCATGAAGGAAGAAGAAAAAAAATGTCAACAAAAACAACCGTACCTGTGTCATTCATTGATAGTTTCGTAGCCCGGAAAAGGATGTTCTAGGGGGGAAAGGGAAGACTGGTTCATTCACGAGTTTTGCTACTATTTTCTTCTTCTTTTTCTATGGACGTAAACAAACCCTTATACCTATTTCATTCATAAACTTAGAGGATTACCTGAGTCTCTCAAAAAAGAAAGTATACCTTCTATATGGTTAGAAGAGCCTGGTCTATAGGAACACAAAAAATGCTTGTAATTCACGTATATTTAGCATAAAATGAATAAAATTAACATAATTAATTCCCGTTTTTAATCTTTTATCATTTCCAAATACTTTTCACATCTCAATGGATTGTAATAACCCAAAAATTCAAACATATATTCGTCTCATAATAGTACTTTACTCTTATAGAAGTCCGTATTTACATTGAAAAAATCTGTTAAGATATGATTCTATCATTTATATTTCCAATACAAGAGTTCAAACACCAATACCTACAATTGATAAGTGTGTTTACTACTGCTAAAAGTGGTACGGTAAGTCAGTGAAAAACGTTTTCTCTGGTCCCGGGTTCAATTTCTGTCCATAGAAAGTTATGTTGTACAACATTATGTCTAATTTTTCTCGGAATTCATCCCGCTTTCATTAACTGCAATTTATAATTTAATTTAATATGTTAGTCTAACTGACATAATTCTGGGACGTTAAACTGATCAACTTCATTTTGTTTTTGCATTCATTATATCCACTACCATTTACTTCAAACGATTTCCAACTCGTAGCAATTTCATTCCATTAAACATCAAGGATAGGATATGAGTTCCCTCTGGTATCAAACCCGTGTCTCCCCCGTACAATCAAGTATTGTTCCCTCTAAAACATGTAAACAAATACTCGTTGATTCAAAGATATGTCTGTTAAGAAAACTGTTTCCCTCCCTATGTCCACATTTCAAATGCAAAAAAATAATAAATATTCTTACCTTAATGATGAACTAATCACAGGAACAAAAATATATCACCAGCAATGTTTCATACAAAAACAATCACAACGAGTAATATCCCACAAATAATATCAATCAGCCAAGAATCACCAACTCAAAGAAACAGAGATCAGCTCTGAACGGAATACTTGTTCAATAATAAAATGTTCGTTTCTCTTCCTATCAATTTTATAAACAGGTCTTCCCGCCAAAACAAGTTTGGGCAACTCAGTTCACCCCTCCGTCCCTTCCACCTTTGCGTTGCAATATGGGATCCGGCGCGTCTTTCTTTTCCAGCGGTTTTAGGAAATAAAAGAAAGAATGTTTCGTTTCAATACAATCTTTACAAAAACTCGAGGAAAACAAATTCATGTAACAACCTAACTGTTACGTAAAAGGGGAACAATACATAAAGCTTTTCCAAGTTCAATGTCAACTTTGGGTTTTATTTTCTCTTTTTTTCTGTAAGGGAGTAAAAAATTTCTTGAAGGACATCTAGAATGCAATCTTCACAAAGCTCTCTAAAAAGTAGACAATAATCCCTAACAGTTTCTTTTTTAACAGTAACTAAATTGCACAATTGTGTTCCAAAAATCTTTTTGAGGGGGACTCTGGTATCTATGTGAAGGCCACTCTGTAATTAAATCTGATGGTTGTATCTAACGGTGAATCCTAATTTTTTTCACAGCTCCTTTCGGGTGAAGGACAGTCTCACGTCATAAATACCTACACAGAATCACAAGTATATCCTCCAACAAAGATAGATAAATCTTTAAAGAATTCTTCAAAGAATTCGTATATACCCAATAATAAAGCGTTATTTTCAACTTAGCCTTCCATCAAATCGTAGAGTGCTCCAGGCTTCATTTCTGAGAATTCAGGTGTCAAGGATTTTTTCCAACATCGTTTCACATATTGGCAATAATAAATGATCAAACAACGTACCAAAACACATCAATAAAGTTTTATTTTTTCAAGATAACCTTCAGTCAAATTGTATTTTCTACGAATTTTAACTTTCACAGCCATAAATTGTCAATAAACAAATATTTTCAACGCAATAAATAACATAAAAACACTCATAAATAGCAGCCATCCCTTTAATTAATCAATAAATAGCATTAACTCGACGCCAAATGTCTAAAAAAACTGGAAAGACTAGTACGAGGGGTTTGAAAATCCACTACTCTTGCAAGGGTTAGAAATGTTGCAACATCGTTGTGAAAAGTGTGTTGAGCTTCTGGGGGAATACGTTGAATAGTGTATTTAGTGTATTAAAATGGTTCGTCAAGGTAAATTTTTTCTTGGTGATTTCATGAACTTTGCAGCCTCCCTTCGTAGTCATTATTATAAGTCACGAACATTAATAGTTACTGGTAACTGCGGTGCTTACTACTTGACACCCTAGAAGTAATGCCGAATTTCGCAAAAATTCGCGATAATATAAATGTGATTTCTGATTCTGAAACGAAAAGTTTGAGGTTTCCTGAAACATATACGCATTTTTTTTTTTTTTAACGTTTCGCACATATCGCATTAACGAAAAAGCTTCGTCTCTAAATATAGGGTATCTATTCAGAGAAAAGGAATCAAATCCAATTACCAAAATTTTAAGAAAAACCGGTGCAACGACATTGCGCAATTTTTTCTAAGGATTATATCGTTGATGATCTCTGTAATTTTTTTATGACTTATTAACGAAGAAGTGCTGAAATTGCGCAAATATTCACTGTGACGTTGCCAACAACAGAGTTCGTTAACTTGTGTGAAATTTTGCGTCGAAATCAAATGTACGTATAAACGCCATTCCTTTCTGAGATATAGGCCTACTTGTATTGCATTCTAAGATTTACAAAGCATGCTAATATTTCAATTCAGATTAGCTCGTTGTGATTCTCGTTTCTCATTGGTTTCTTCGATTATTGTCTTAGGCCTATATCTATCCGCGACCAGCACACTAACTACTCACTCTTGTAACGATTATACGATAATAATATATGACAAATCTTTCACACGACACCTATGAACAATAACTAAGATGCAAATGTAAATATAAGGATCAAGGACAGTTACTAGGGATGCGCACAAGTCGAGACACACTTTGTAAAATTCGAGACGAGTCGACGCAAACGTATTTCTCGACTCGAATTTTCGAGTCGAGACACGAGTCGAGTCGAGACTGCTCGTAAAAATCTCGACTCGACTCGAATGTCTCGAAAATCTTTTTATAATTTTTAATATTATTTTGAAGAAAGTATTTACTCACAAAAAGCCTTGAAACTAATTCAAGTGAGCATCCATGCATAGACGTAACTTAAAGGGCCATGGGAGCAACAACTGCCCCCCCCCACATTTCTGAGGTTTATTTGGATAGTCATCCAGTGTTATCTATGAACTGAGCTGAAGCATAACCACACCATTTTGCTTAATTTTATGTTTTTGTTTCACAGCATTAAGGTTTCACGGCGACTAACGAGGCCAAGAGAAAGGAGGGGCAAGGAAGTGAAAAGACAGCGACCCTGGCCTGACAAAAGGTGCCAGGTAAAACTCAGTCACTCAGTCAGGATGGCCGATCGGAACAGAGTTCGTGGCCATGTTCCACCTTTAAAATGCTGCTTGTTAGGTATACACACTGCCCAGGGCTTCAAGTGGCTTCAGTAAATAGCCACCTCGAGAGAATGCTTATCCACAGCGATTTGCAAGAACACAGTCAACAATGAAGGTAAATAATCCCTGATCCATGTTCCTGCTCTGGTTTGATAAAACATATTAATAGTCGTTTCATAGACGGAACCAAATTTTTAATTAAAAATTAATGCACAATGTTTGTGAAGTGACAAGTGTTGCACACAAACTAAATTCTGACAGCAGGCTGATTTGCCGGAACGCACTGCCGGTGCGTTCCGGCTCACTTGAAGCCCTAACACTGCCTCTCCACTACTAGCTGGGTAATTGTCACTCACTTTTGATGCATGTGATCTGAATTGGTTAACACCTCACTTTATTGCTTTTTTCGTTTTTAGACACTTCATGTTCCTCTACGACGGTAATAATAATTTATAAACTGTATTGTCAAATTCAGGATTTCTTTATTTTTCTGTTACATCAGAAATGCTTGTAATTTGAATAGATAGGACTTATTCTGAACATTTTTGGGGGGAGGGGGAGAGATCACAGAGGCAGTGTAAAATTGTGATTGAACTATATCTTTAAAAAAAATGCTCATGTTCAGAGATGTTCATATACCTTCTCCCTTACTGATTCTGGCTGTTTCTTAGACAATGCAGGGGTGCCCACAAGGGGGGGCTATGACGCAAACTGCGTCATTGAAATATTTGGGGGGGTTGAAAATCTATATAAATATGTTTGAGGGGGTGTAAAAATTAATCGAAAAGATTTTTTTTTCATGGAAGAACACCTACGGATAGACAATTGAGGGGGGTGCGTCATGGAGTTGAGGGGGGGTGGGCACCACTGGACAATGGACAGTTATTAAAAATTTTGCCTTATTTATGCTGATACTATTACAAAATGTTCAACTGTAAACTGTCTTTAAGTCTGTAGAAAATTCTAGAATAACAATGGGAATGGAACTCTGATTTTAACCATACCTGGTAATGTCTTGCAATAAATGTTTTGCTACATCCATCTTAATAAACGCCAGTGAACTTTGGGCGTGCTGGAGAAAAGGATAAGCAGAGACATACAGAACTCGGCTCTTTGACGGAAATCTTGTGATCCTAAATACAAAAGATATTTTATTGCTTTCCCTGTAAGTCAAAAATAGCAACATCTGGTATTGTAAAGTGGAAAGGAAGAATTGTAAGATTCAAACAACGAGTTATTTTTACTAATAGCCTCCCTGGCACCTAAACCAAAAATAATAGCTACACTTGATTTATTCTGAAGATTTTGTTTGCAGTGAGCAATGGCGCAAATCCTGGGGGGCCGTAGGGGCCGATCCCCCCAAAGTTCATATGGGTCCCATATATTTTTCTGAATATGTATTTTGTATTGTTATATGTATTGTTTTATGAATATACAAACTCACATCTGAATGGGCCCCTCCAAAGTTACAGAGAAATCGGTGCCCTTGGCAGTGAGCAGTACGTTTGAAGTTTTTTTTCTGTATATATAGCCTTCACGTGTATCGGTGTATAGTGGTTTCATTTTTTATATTTTATCTGTGGTACTTGAATATTTCTCAAGTTTCACAGGAAGTTGTGACTAACATGCAGTGCTCAAAAAAAAAAAAAAAAAAAAAAAAGAAAAAAGAAAAGAAAGAAAACTTTGTTGGAATATTTTAGTAAGAAGCCGAAACAGCAATATTGACAGTGCCAGCGGAGATAATGAAATAGTGATTAAACAATTTACTTCTTGCGTTTCAGAAGATAAGAATTCAAGTGCTAGTGTGAAAACAGTGTCAAAATATGAAGTCTCAAAATATAGGAATTCAAATGCCGGTACTACTGTGGAAACAGTCTCACAAGATGAAGTTTCAGAAGATCGTGATTCAGTCAAAGGTTGTGAAAAGGCAAAGACATTTCTGGCAGTAGGTCAAGGTCCCTTTCAACCGCAATTGAAAACATACCCCAATAAAATGGCCGCCGGTTCCGATCTGAGTGGTATAGGCAATTTAGTTGGTTAGAATATAGCATTTCTCGAGATAGTGCTCTTTGCTTTTATTGTTGCTCATTCCCCGAAAATATTCCGAAATCTGAAGACACCTTTAGTAAGGAGGGTATCCGTAACTGGAAGAGGGTCGTAGATAAATTCGGTACTCATGAAGCAAGTAACGCTCATAAGACTTGTATTTCTAAGACTGCGGAAGTCCGAAACGCGCTATTGCACGGATCAGTTGCGCGTAAATTAGATTTGCAGACGACCCCTTAGAGGCCATAGGGAAAATAACGAAAGTGAAAATAAAGGTAATTTACTAGAACTCTTATCGCTAAGATTCAAAGACAATGACGTGATTTTTCGGTATTATATTAACAAAGAGAAAACATTTAGATACGTTAGTCCCGAATACCAAAATCAATTTCTAGATTTAATGTGTGAGTATGTGCTGGGAAAAATAATTGATCGTGTGAAGACTGTAGGAATATATAGTGTCACCATGGATGAAACTCAAGATTTGAAGCGACATGAACGAATATAAATTGTTTTGCGATACTGTGATGAAACATTAAACGTTCACGAAAGTTTTATCGGGTTTTACAACACAGAAAAAACACGGCGAAAGTTTGTCCAAACTGTTAACAAATGTGTTAATATCACCGGGTCTGAGCGTAGATAACATCCGAGGACAATGTTACAATGGTGCAGCCGCTATGCGTGGCAGTACTTTGGCGTTGCAAAGAGGACCAGGGATATGAACGATTTAGCCATTTATGTTCATTGTTACGCTCACATTTTGAACTTATGCATTGTTGATGTGTGGCGAGAAGTGTCTGCAATTCGAAACATGTTTGGTGTTCTGAGTAGTTTGCATTACTTCATAGAAGCGTAGTCAAAAAAAGCACGCGATTTTTGAAAATATTCAACGTCAAGGAGAAAACTTAAAGCATTTGGTAACATTAAAATCTTTGAGCGACACTAGATGGAACTGTGAATTGGAAGCTATTCGTGCAGTTGTAGAGCATTTTGGATCTCTAGTTTAAACTTTAGAGGAAATAGCAGATCACTATTAAATTTACGGCCCAGATGCGCATTCCCTGTTAAGAAATGTTCATGACTTTTTATTTTTGTTTCGTCTTAAACTGATGAGACGTGTTCTTGAATACACGAATCAACTGTCCATACACATACAGAATACACGTGCCAATTTTTCTACTGTGAAAAATTTGTCCCAAGCCAATATCTGCAGCCTTCAGTCCTTACGGAGTGAGAAAAGTTCCAAAACGCTGTAGACAGAAACAGAAGAAATTGCAGAAACCATGGGATGCACTGCATCGAACGTTCCACGAAGAAGACGAATCCCACGAGCATTGGATGGTGGTGATACTTCTTCGAGTGTGAGACAGCAGCTGAATATTACAGATGCGAAGTGTATTATTCCGTTATTGACATCTTTGTGGCAGATATTAGCAATAAAGGTTCAAAGAAAATGATATGCAGGTTCTTCATTCTCTCCACGACGTGATGAATCAACACAAGCCATCAGCAGAAAGTATCACAATTGTCAGCAACACCTACAAAATCCCTAAAGTTAAGCTGACATCAGAGTTAACAGTTTTCTCCAATTTGTGTGCAGAGAGACAGGCTGAAGATGATTTTTCATCGCTTTTAAATTTGTTTTAAAAATTGAATCTTTGCGAATGCTTCCCAAACTTGAACCAAGTTTATAAGATTTTTCTAACCGTGCCTGTCAGTTCCACAACTAGTGAACGTTCCTTTTCGTGCCTGAGACGGCTAAAAACATACGTTCGTAGCACTATGGGTTAAGAAAAATTTCGCAGTTTAGCTGTGTTGTGCATAGAAAGGTCTTACGACTTTAACGTTTCTCAGATTATCGTCAAATTTGATTCAGAAGCAACACTTCGAGGAAGGCGACTCCAGCCCCAGCCCAGTTCAAGTCCAGTTTCCACATCATTACACCGAGAAAAATCCATTCTCCGGACAGCGGTATATTGTACAAATATACGGTATCCTCTTGCTTACTATAGAAATCAGTACGAAGCATACGTTATCCGTATGCTACATATACACTGCCCTTAGATATTACATCATGCCGTTGCAGGATGTCTGACATCTAACAGTTTTCCGTATATCACATGCATATACTTATGTTACCTTCGTCAGCTATATGTTATATATGTCCATTTGTATGTGAGATCCTGACCGCCTACATTGTTTCATACAGAAAGTATATATAGATGGAACACTTATAAAGAAAGTATTATAAAACATGCGTTTTCAGTTATACGCCTGCTGTACGTTAAGTCCAAAAACTACAGGAATTACGCATGTAACCTATCTTTTTAAGTACGCCAACCTTCAATTTCTTTTCTCAGTGTACATTTACCGGTAAGTGAAATATTAACTTACTAAATCAAAATTATAACTGGATATTTACTGGCTACTGTTTGGATTTCATAATATTGTGATTTCCTTGTGTTATTGATAAGCAGTATTTCTTTCAAAGGGTGAGCCGGGGTTTTTCCCTCCATACACACACAGTCAAGTGCAAAATACCCTTCAGGCAAATTTTCAGAGAAAATCAGGATATCAAGAAACATATGTTGAACTATAATTCCCCTTTTTACTTTTAAAATACCCTCTTTGGGTTTTTTTTTCTGAAAGAAACACTATTAATGAGCTGGGGTAAACGAATATGTGGATATTGTGCTGATAGTTTGTTCCAGGTAATTCCTTAACAACGTTTAAGGCTCAGGTCAATATGAGGGATTGGGCAAAGATCAGGGAAAGATTGGCTAAGCGGGGCTTGAAATGGGCCGGAACGCACCAGTTCTGCGTTGCAGTAAGTCAGTGTGGTGTCCGAATTCAGTTCCTGTGCTGTACTTGTCTCGCTCCAAATTTGTATCTTTTCAGTTTATTATTGTTATATTTTAAGCAGATTAATATCCTATTAAAGCACGATAAAGAACTAATCTAGATGTTTTCGTTCTGCGTCATTGTGTTCCGCGAAATTATTCTAGGGAAAGACGTTCCGGCTATTGACTAAAACAATTTTTAGAACAGAGACAAAGGTTTAATTTTAGGTCTCATCCGCAAAAACTGACGTAAAGTTAGGCTGGATATCTGCGTGAGTAGTATTTATATCATTCCCACACTCCAACTACAAGGGTTTCTCGAAACTACGATGCTGAATATTTGGTTAAAACATTAGAAGCAAATGTATGGTTGGTTTCAAAAAGTGACAATTTAAGGCCGAAGACTACCTGCCCAAGTGGAAATTTGTGAATACATTTTTGTCGAAAGAAAGAGAAGTTTACACGTGCACAAGTGAGCAATGTATATTATATACTTCTAATTGCAGTCTGTGAATCTTACAGTCAATAAATAAAACTTACTGTCTTTAATAATGAAAGAAAAGAAGAATCGCAGTTCACGCTCATGCCATGTAGCTTGCCACCGCAAATTCAAAATTTATAATCGATTTTTTTTTTATACCAAAGGCAATAATTTGAGATATGTTGCTGCTTCCAATCTATAGTAGGAATTAAAATCTACTAAAATTCACAACTTTTTGTGATTAGTTGTTAACGTATAATGCTCTTTCTTAAACTTCCATAGGGAGAGAACATATACAACTCAAATAAGCATGGAGAGATGTATGCTTGGAATAACCCGGAGAGATAGAAAAAGAAATACATGGATCAGGAAGATGACAGGAGTGACCGATATCATGTCGAAAATAAAAGGATTCACGTGTCAGGGAGCTGGTCACATTGCAAGAAGAACTGACGACAGGTGGACAAAAGCAATCTTTGACGGGATCCTAAGGGAACAAAAACGATCCAGAAAACGTTGTAATACATTATGGTGTGACCAAATTAAGAAGCAGTGTGGAGTAACGTGGAAACGGACTGCCGAAAATGGATAGTGTGAAAAAGAATTGGAGAGAACTTCATCCAGAAGTGGGTCGACAAATTATATATATATATATATATATATATATATATATATACGTGTGTGTGTGTGTGTGTGCGTGTGTGTTTGTGCACGAATGTTTTGCCCCACCCCCAACCATATGGGCCAAGGTTACGCTTATGCATCCATGTGTCTAGTGGAGCTCGAGTAAAGCACCATGACGGCCAAGCACACTGCTTGCAGACTACGTACACCCTTCATGACGACCATGTTTCCCAACATTAGTGGCATTTTTCGACAAGATAATGCACCATGTCACAAGACCAGGAGTGTGATAGAGTGGTTCGAGGAACACAGGGGCGAGTTCCAAGTGATGTGTCGGCCCCCAACCCGCCGTATCTGAACCCAATCGAACACATCTGGGATGTGATTGAACGTGACGTCAGAGCGCATCGCCCCCTTCCCGGAATTCACGGGAATTAGGTGACCTGTGTGTACACATGTGGTGGCAACTCTCTTCAACAACCTGCAAGGGTCATTGCGTCCATGTCAAGCCGCGTCACCGTTGTTATCCGTGCCAAAGGTGGACATAGTGACAATTAGGTAGGTAGTCATAATGTTCTGGCTGATGTATGCGTATATTTTAACTCGTATATTTTGTCTCGACTCGAATTTCGATACGTCTCGACTCGAATTCGAGTCGAGTCGAGACAGAAACTATCGAGTCGAGACAAACATATTTTTCGAGTCGAGACACGAGTCGAGACAACATTTTCTCGAGTCGAGTCGAGAAAGGCTTAAATCTCGACTCGACTCGACTCGTGCACATCCCTAACAGTTACTAAGATACGAGATAGACACACCTGAAACAGATGATTGTTTGTGATTCACTAAAACTGAAAAATGTAAACAAATCATTATCTATGATTGGTCGAACGCTTGCCCACGATGTTTAGCTTTTTTATTTTATACAAGTTGGTTTTCCTTACAGTTATCCAATGACTATTTTCTTACAGTTAGACATGATACAGAAAATCTTAGGGTAATGATGGCAACGTTGCACAACATTGTTTTGCGCAATTTCCAATTTTGTTGCCTGTTTATTAAGGCCTTATCTGTGTCAACAGATAAGGAAGTGAAAGTTTGCGTAATTTCAAAACACCGAGAAGAAAAGATATAAAGTTTGGATGGTAAGGTTTAGTACACGAAAATGTTAACACTGTTTTTTACACTATAAGAGTTACAATATCTTGACATGAATCTTATAAGTCCTGAAACAGCTTCAGATAGTCTTTTTAAGATGAAATACATCCAAAAACTGACCAAAAGTGGACTTCATTTGTTTGTGCACTGAACACGCCATATTTTCGGAAACTTATTGTAAATATAACTGAATTTAATATATTCCAGTATTAAGAGAAATAACAGTACTGGTACACACATCCTTATAAGAAAAAAGATAATGAATTTTAAATTTTTTATCATAAAATGCTTTGCAAATCGTATCTGAACAGCAGTGGCGGTTCGTGCTTTGAATTTTAGGTGGTGCGCACAATGGATGACCTCTCCTTTTTCATTATTATTATTATTATTATTATTATTATTATCAATAATAATAATAATAATAATACTAATAATAATAATAATAATAATAATAATAATAATAATAATAATAATAATAATAGTACAAATCAGGGGCGGATCCAGGACGACCTCTATGGAGGGCAGTGGGTTGTAATACTGCTACTTATAGCTACTTATAAAAGCTCCAAACTCTGGAATGGGTTTTATTTATATATAAAATAAAAGTTTCCTCTTCTCTGGGGGACTCCTCCCTGGCTCCGCCACTGGTATAAAAAATAATAGCGATTTCTTCATGACATGCTTCAAGCATGCAATGGAGAAGCTCATTTTGTATAATTTTTGACGTACTCTTGAAAATTGTTGTGCTTTCTAAATGACTCTTGAGAGCGTTGTCAAGTTCTGCACCGAAATTAATTAACCTACGAAATACGCCTCGATTTGAAGAAAAGTCTGTTTTTCATCATGTCCTCTTGAAGCCAATTCGAAGGTGCCATGAAACCAAATGCAATTGATGATTATATTGAGCACGTACCTGTTTTGCGTCACTTTTTGATTGTGATTCTCAATGGACCGCCTATAACCAGCATTTAGTTGAGCAGCAATATTCACACTTCCCAACACAGTGAGATTAGAACGTATCTTATAAGAGGTGACGAATTTTCATGTGTATTTATTTATTGGTTTATTTTGTCGTGCAGATGCTGGATATCCGCACCTTTTTTTACTCCATGCATCTTCCCCCACCCCAAACAACAAACAGGGAAAACAAAACAAAGCTTTTTGAATTTCACATTCACATAACCACTTATGCTGTTCGTACAAGTTGAGATTAAACTTCCTTGTAAATGTTCGTTTCTGACTTCTAATTACTTGCGTTATATTGAGAGTCGGAATCGGTCCTCCGATGTCTTTCACAAGTAGGTTTGCTTCTGAAGTTCTTTTCGAAAACGGCTAATTCAACAGAGACGTTACAAAATTAATTGCTAGAATAGTTCACGTATATCAGGGACAGACACGTAATCATGCAATTACAGCAACAATATTCCAATGAACAACAAAGACCGGCAAATATACACACACACTAACATACAACACTACAAAGTCCGCTACCTGCTTTAAAATCTCACCCCTTCCCCAATTAACGCTCTTTTTCTAAAAATTGCCCTCAATTTTCTCATTCACCCATACACACATGAAAAGGAAAACATTGTATCAATGCTGCTAAATTTCTACTCCTTCAGATACGAGTGTATTAAATATCGACACCCTCAATTTGTCTTCACTCTTCACGGGGTCGCCTTGAGTATCTCCTTAGCTTCCTTGATCTTTGGCAATCTCGCATTTAGGCAAGGCGCAAGTGTTTCTCTCTCTCTCTCTCTCTCTGTAGCGACTTGGTTACGGTACGCAACATTGTCACAAAGAACAGACTATTCCCCTTCAGGCGAGAACCGTGTCAACCAATACTACAGGGGAAGGGACGGTGGAGAAGTTCCAGTTCCAAAGCGTTATGTTTTGGAAAGGCTGTTTTTGTTTGTTAGATTTGTTTGCAAAAGATCTGCAAACATATGGAGCCTTATGAGGCAGTGCACGGCGTGATAACCCCCTCTTACTGCGCAACCCCGCAGTGGCCCAGAAGCTGTTAAACTGGGGAGTTTGGCAAACTCTCAAGCAGAAAGCAACTAGCAAGCCCCGTTTCAAACGCACTTGTTTAAAAAGAGATGATGTTGACAATAAAACGAAAAGTTATTTAGCACAAATAAAAATTGAAAATATTGGAAGGAGGTTTGTACAAACATGCAGACATTAAGAGAAACCGCCGCCGCTGAACAGTTAAACTAATTGACAGTGAGCAAGTTCTGTAACTGCAAGAAAATATCAAACCTGCTACTAAATTCATTTAATCAAATATTACTTTAGAAATATTTAACAATCAAAGTTACATCTAATTTTACAGTTCAATGTACTTTCGCGTACTATTCGCACCATAGTAAACTCGTGTTTGGATTGTCTGTTTGCGGTCTGTTGGTGCAGAGTATTTATTATTATCGTTACTTTGAAGAAGGTATTCAAAATATTGAAACAAGGAATTTTGAATACGTGTGAACTGAGCCCGGACAAGTAGCTACACGCGTGTGTTAAGCAGTAACAATCGAAACACAGCTGTTGTACAGCTAAACGCAATTCTAGACAAGTAAACCGAAACTTACGAACGTATATGTCTATTAGCTGAACCTGCGCTCTCTACACAGTGCATCATTCACATATGAGTATGAATCTCCTTGTCATTCCTCACAACATCTGTACATGTTCCTCTACAGACATAAATGAAAGAAGTCTTGATAAAAATTAGCATGGGGTACCATAAAAGGGAGATTTATTTTCGATTAAGTTTTCAACATCTCGCACCGTTTACAATATTTGAGCCTCTTCGTGGTGTGATCACGTTTTCTCTCTTCTTGCACGCAGTATGTAATAAGCAAATACATTACACCAACTATTAATTATGATGTCAGTAACATATGGTTGGCAAAACACTGCAAACAATACAGATTCATCTTAGACTGGAGAAATGGTTATCCTTCGTTTTTCATTATCATGTGGCCATGAAATGAACTCCTAAAAGATATATTGCTACTGTATACAACAATGTAGTGTTGAAATGCATAACTCGTAGGATATGATGCTTTTTTTTAAAAAAATCAACACTTCATGTGTATCCTTAAAAAATGTAATAAAGAAATAACGGACATGTTTTTTTCTAAATATTCAATTAAAACTTGACAATCTACATAAAATTTGGAATCGATCAGTGAAAACGGCACGTTTCTAGCATTTGTAGTTTTCGAGATCTCATTGTCGAAAGGATTGGAGACAAACATCTAAACTTTTCTTTGAAGACAAACATATAAACCTAGCATTTTAATATACAGACTAGCTGAACCTGCGCTCTCTACACAGCGCATCATTCAGATATGAGCATGAATCTCCTTGTTATTCCTTACATCTGTACATGTTCCTTTACAGACACAAGGTGTCTTGATAAAAATTTGCAAGAGATACCAAAAAGGGGAGATTTTTTTTATTACTTTTTCAATATCTCGCACCGTTTGAAAGATTTGAGCCTACTTCCGGTTGGAGTTTTTAATTTATGTATGATCAGTGTTTTCTTTCTTCTTGCATGTAGTATGTAATAAGCAAATACATTACGCACACGATTATTTATGTCAGTGATATATGGTTTCATTGGACAAAACACTCCAAACAATAAAGATTCAACTTAGAGTGGAGAAATAGTTACCCTTCGTTTTTCATTATCATTTGGCCTTGAAACAAACACCTGAGAGGTATGCAGCCCCGTATACAATTATGTGCTGTTGGAATGTATAATGTGTAGGATATGATGCTTTAGTTTTTTCTAGTTTCAACACTTCCAGTGTATCCGTAAAAAAATTAATAAACTAATAATGGCCATGTTTTTTTTAAATATCCAATTAAAACTAGACAGTCTACACAAAATTTGCAATCGATCAGTAAAAACGTCATCTTTCTAGAGCCTGTAGTATCCGAGATCTCATTGTCGAAAGGATTGGCCACAAACATATAAACGTCCACAAACGTTTAGTTTTAAAGAACTCCGAAGATAGCAGCACAATTCATTTGCAATGATTTTGGAAAGGCTTATTAAAATGCAAAGGCTTTGAACAATAATTTTTTAAAAAAACATAAACTTTATGAAAAAGATTTATTTAAATAATTTATTTAAAGTACACACAATTTAAAACATTTGTTTTTCTTAAACGTGAAATCACAAATAACCGTAAATTAAAGATTTGAAATCCAAAGTTATAGGTTGGACCTCAGGCGCTTTTGTTGCTATTGTAGCATTTTAATAGATAGACTAGCTGATCCTGCGCTCTCTACACAGCGCATCATCCGCATATGAGCATAAATCTCATTCTCATTCCTCACAACATATGTACACGTCCCTTTACAGACACAAGTGAAAGACGTCTTGATTTTAAAAAATCGGCAAGGGATATCATAAAGGGGAGATTTTTACGATTATTTTTTCCCAATATCTCGCACCGTTCGCAAGATTTGAGCCTACTTCCGGTTGGAGTTTCTAATTCATGTATGACCAGTGTTTTCTTTCTTCTTGCATGCAGTATGTAATAAGCAAGTACATTACATACACAATTATTTATAATGTCAGTTATATATGGTGTTCATTGGGCAAAACACACCAAAAATAAAGATTTATCTTAAGACTCGAGAAATAGTTATCCTACCTTTTTCACTATTATTTGGCCATGGAACAAACGCCTGAGACATACACAACCCCAATATACAACATTGTGGTGTTGGAATGTATAACGCATAGGATATAATGCTTTAGTTTTTTTTAATTTCAACGCTTCCAGCGTACCCTAAAAAAATGTAATAAAGAAATAATGGCCATGTTTTTTTAATATTCAATTAGAACTGGACAATCTACGCAAAATTTCCAATCGAACAGTGAAAACGTAATCTTTCTAGAGCCTGTAGTTTCCGAGATCTCATTGTCGAAAGGATTGACCACAAACATATAAACATAGTTTAAAAGAACTCGGGAGATGGAAGCACAATTCACATGCATTGATTTTAGAGAAGGCTTATTAAAATACAAAGGCTTTGAACAATAATTTTATATCATAAACTTTATGAAAAAGATATAGTTAACTAATTTAAAGTACAAATACTTAAAATGTTCGTCTCTGTTAAACGTGAAATCACACATAACCGTAAATGAAAGATTTGAAAGCCAAAGTTATAGGCTGGAGCTCAAGCGCTTTTAATTGCTATTGTAGCATTTTAATAGATAGATGATGATTTTCTTATGCTAAGCCATTATTGTGGGAAATCAATAAACATTTCCGATTGTTCGTGTTTCTCGTTTATTCGTAACATTTTGTCCGGTGATTAGCGTACAGACTCCTATAAAGTCGGACAAATTTGGTTTCTGACAATGCCAACTATTATCTAGTTCATATTAAACAAATAGAGAATTACGTATATCTGAATTGCATCTTACGTTCATAGAGTTACAATTTGATTTGACCCATTTCCCTCGTAATATGAGTAGACCTATTTCAGAAAATAATTCAATCGGAAGGAAGCAATACAAACAAGGAACAACAACCAACACAAATGCTTCGTAATGCAGATGATTACTGTGTTATTATTCTGGAAAAAGCAAATTGACCATAAATGGCGGGATTTCAAGGCTACCAGTGAAGATGATTTTCCCTCCAAACGTGCTGCCCTCTGTTTCCAAGGACGATTCTCCAATGACTGAAAGTGTGAGTGTGTGAGAGGAGATTATGCATGGGACGTAGTGAGAACGAAGACAGAATATGCATTGGCGAATCATACAGTGGCAGAAGTTCCTAATTGCGAGTGAGGTGCCGGGAAATCTCGTAAAAGTGCTTTAATGTGATTCGTTTTTGTTTTCGTAGATGTCAACTGTACGAACCATAGTTGTGACAATAGACAGTGAACAGTGTACTCGTTTATTGAGTTATCAATGTCTCGTGTGCTTGTTATTGTTGTGTTTATAACTCTTACAGTGTCCGTAGTTTCTACGATTGAATTACATCCTCGATTTAAAAGACAAGGTACGTTAATAACATTACATGTAGTATATGTGTTATTGTTAGGATGTCAACGTTAGGAGAAGACAATATTCTTGTTTAGTGTAGACAATTAAATAGAATCTACTAATTAACAATGTATTCTTTTGTATATACTATACACTAGGAATGCAATCGATGTACCCGATTACAATGAAATGAGCTGAGCGAGCTTAAACTACGTAATCATTCCTGGCCATTATGCAATAATAAATGCCATTTTTAATTGTTGACAAAAATATCGCGTGAAAACTTTTTCCCCATGTTAAGTCTATGCAAGCGTTTTTCGGTGATTATTCCTCGATGGTACATCGGATTTTTGATTTCGACCTATGTTGTCACTCAGCAGGACATACTCTATCAGCGTGCTAAGTTTTCTTGAGATCGGCCAAACGGTCTAGGAGGAAGCGTTTTTCGGTCATTATTCCTCGATGGTACATCGGATTTTTGATTTCGACCTATGTTGTCACTCAGCACGACATACTCTATCAGCGTGCTAAGTTTGGTTGAGATCGGCCAAACGGTCTAGGAGGAAGCGTTTTTCGGTCATTATTCCTCGATGGTACATCGGATTTTTGATTTCCACTTATGTTGTCACTCAGCACGACATACTCTATCAGCGTGCTAAGTTTGGTTGAGATCGGCCAAACGGTCTAGGAGGAGTTCGCGGACAACCAAACGGCTAACCCGAGTATAAGAGCTTCGCTTCGCTCAGCTCAATAAACTCTTCTAGCAGAAGCAACCAGGGTACACCTACGAGAAGGGAACATGAAGTGCAGACCTCCCCAAAACTTCCTAACTCAACATACATTTGTACACTTTCTTAATAAAAGTATAGTTGTTTAACAGGGAAATGATTGATGTAGCATGAAAATTTGATCTTACACTTCATGTGTACTGTTTCTCTTATAAAAACAGTCTAGTTCTATCATTTCTTTCTGAAAATATAGGTGGAAGTATTTTTGCAATTACTTATAGTCTTTTTTGGGTGCAGAATAAGACCTGTTTAGTACTACGTAGTAGGGATGGCCACAAAGTTCCGGTTCCGGTTCCTGCGGAACCGGTTCTTGAAGATCCGGTTTTAGGAACCGGTTCCGGAACCAGTTCCAGACCTGGATCCAAAAACCCGGTTCCAAACCTGGATCCAAAAGTCGGTTCCGGAATCCGAAAAAAGGATCTTTGGAACCGCCAGACCTTGATCCGAAAAACCGGAACCGGATCTGTTCAGAGCCGAAAACCGGTTTCCGGTTCTGGCCATCCCTACTACATATAGAAGTAGTGCCTTGTAGTATTGGAGCCCCCCCCCCAACGAAAAGGTCTGAGTGCGCTCATGGGGGCAACAAATTACACATTTTATATACGTATGTATATTTATACTATGAAAATTCATTCTGATCGATTTTCACTGACTCCACATGAGAATAACGCATCTTAGCCTGCCATTCTATTTAACTCAATATGATCTGTCGGTATGATATAGTTTATTTTACCGTAATGTTAATATTAAAGATTAAAAGTTTATTCATAATCTGGAGCTATAACCCATTTAATGACATTGTGTATTGTCATTTTGCTCGGAAGTTGAAGATCTAGAAATTGCCTAAAAAGGACCTATAAAAAGACCTAAAAAAAAAAGAACCTAAAAACTGGAAAATAGGAGAGAAAACTAAGATCCAACTTAATTAGAATTACATATTTAATGAATATAACTGAAGAAATACAAGCTTCTGGTAGGTTAACGGTCTGGTAGGTTAATGGTCTCCCACAAACTGAAGTACTAACTAAAATAAGAAAACTTTCCAACCCTCACTCCCCCTTGCAGGAGGACATTGTTACGCCTCTTTATCTGACTTGTGATTGTTGCAGATCTGGTCTTATCAGTCCAGTCGTTGAAGAATGTCTTGTCATAGGAATTTTCTGTAGTAGAGAAAAGATGTTTAAGAGGTGGTGGCGATTGGAGTTAATGGCCAGTAAAATTGTCGAAAGATGAAGTGAAAAAAAAAAAACGTTAAGACATAAAAAGCTTTAAAAAAGACCAATAAAGAAAAAACGCCGAAAAAGGCAAAAAAGGACAAATAAAATCCACCATTTTCTGGCCTACAATGACTCAAAATGAACATATATTATGTTAAGCCTCGTCTTCGGGCACTCGTGAAAAAGAGGAGTTTTCTTCAACTTCCGGGCCTTAGTTATGAGAATCTTAATTAGGATATATACTTCAGCTACAACTTCATCTTAATGAGGGGTGGTGTGTTTATCGAACAGAATCAATTTTTAGGTTTCCAAAGATTAATGATGGATCTAATCAGGGGGCGGGAGACCTAGGTCCCCCCGTCTTTTTGAGTAACAAAAATAATTTAAGCTATTATTTATATATTTTTGAAAGTTTATAGTAAATTCATGATATACACTGAGAAAAAAAAATGTAGGTGGCATACTTAAAAACGTAGGTTACATTCGTAATTCCTGTAGTTTCTGGACTTAACGTACAACCGTATATAACATCCTGCAGCAAACGTATAGCTGAAAAAGTATGTATTATACGTACTGTCTGCACAAGTGCAATGACGTCATTCGTGTGACGTTATCTGCAGTAACAAGTATATACGGAGGTAATATCTAGCTTTGTGACGTCAGGGTCGTATGTAGCATGTGGGTTAATAATGACGACATACACTGACTATCAGGACGGAGCATGATTTCAAGAAGTATGCAATATACGTTCTGTACGTATGTTTCTTGCGTTCAACCCCGAGACAGCATCTATATTGTACTTGTGCCCCATACGTACGACTAGATACAGTATACGTATTGTACGTATGTATTATACAGATTTTCCTTATGTCGCACACAGCTTGTCCAGATACAGCATACAGAATATCCGTATGCACCATACAGAGTGCATATATGTAGCTTACAGACTGTCTGCATGCAGCATATAGATTATACGTATGTCGCGTACAGGTTGGCCATATGTAATGTATAGATTGGATGTATATAGCTAATAGGTTGTCCATATGAAATATACAGATTTTACCTGTATCGAATACGTATTGCCTTCTTGTAATGTATGGATCGGACATATGCAGGATCTAGAGTGTACGTATAGTGCACCATTATTAAAGTGCTGCAACATACTGCAAAGTGCATGATACATTCTTACTGTAATGTTGTCAAATATTGTTTTACTCTGTATGAAAACAAAAATAGCTTAAAATATGGTTGATCTCCTTTGTGCCAATAATAATAAAATTAACAATACTACACTTTTCAAATCTTAGTTTGGAGCAGTGAAACTGTCCAAAGAAATGTATTTACCTGCAGGGTGTCCTATAAGTTTGGGCTTCCTGCTAATTCGTTGGAAAGCTACTGCAAAGTCAAGTGTTGAAAAGTGACACAAGCGTTAATTTTAAAATTATGGGCACAAAGCAGGGGCGAATCCAGGACGGACTTCTGGGGGGGGGCAGTCGGCGGTAATACTGCTACTTTTAAGAGCTCCAAACTTGTTATGGATGGGTTTATTTATATATAAAATAAGAAAGTTTCCTCTTGTGGGGGGGGGGCGATCGCCCCGATCGCCCCCCTCTGGATCCGCCCCTGGCACAAAGGAGGTTAACCATATATTAAACTATTTTCGTTTCCATACAGAGTAAATCAATATGTGATATATTACTGTAAGAATTTATCATATGGTTTGCAGTTAGTTAGTTGCAGCACCTCAATAATAATGCAAAATGCACAGCCTTATACAATCCTATATTCAAACTCAAACAAGATTTACGTACAATCATTTATTAAGCTGTTATCATCCATTGCTTGTACGATATAAAGATTATTTTACCTCATTCTTTTCCTTAATAGTATCTTCTACTAAAGTGCAGTTGTTACCACAAGAGGCCTGAATAGAATTTTCCAGAAATAACTTCTCTGTACATTTTAATTAACAGTTTTTTTTTTTTTTTTTTTTTAAATGTCGCAATAATTAAAAGTGTGGTGTCAGCCGGAAACGCATTCGCTTACAATATTATTCCTACTCAGTACTCGCCATTAAAAATGAAACACCAAGAAGGAGACTGGGTAGATGCGCCAAAGTTCCCAGGCCGATACCTAATAGTAAGTGCAGAATACTCTTAAACGTTCGCTGTATTCGCTGTGTGACAACGTGGTGACAGCGGAGGCGTTGTGCAGCCATCGACTAAACATATTTATTCTTCCCTGCTATAGACATTCTGCAAATTTGGACTTTCCTGGATGCATCCTTCTTAGTGCAACATTTTAAGGAAAGAGCAATTTAACAGTCTCATACATTGCTTAAAGAAAGAGCAATGATTCTCAGAATTACTCGGAAGATATATATACACAATAATTTAAAACGGTTATTTCAAACTTTGCAATTCAAAGCACGAAAAGAACTATAGATAAAGGAACACTGATTTTAGCCAAATAGTAATTAGTAAACTCAATCACACTCAGTACCATTAGTTGCTTGGTGTTATCCGTAAGTCAGAGATCACGGTATCTCATTTCGTATAGATTTTTGCATTTGTTTAATGCTAAAAATGTATTTTATCGCTAATTGAACCCAGTACCATATATATACCGACAGGACGTACCTTAGTCACAAGGTGACATGAGTGAAACACTAAACTATTCGATTGACACCTGCGGCCTTGTCAACACTAGAGAAAGTTACAAAGTGATTAAGTAAATACGGAACATAGTTCATACAAAGTATAGCGATGTATGAAGTCTCCGTTTCATACGACTTGGATAAAGGATACATCTGAAATAGCAACAAAGAAATATATAATGATTTCTCTGGATAATTTGGATTAGTCCAGAATTCGAACACACACACGCTGGTAAGTCCAACATTTTTTTTTTTTTAACTTCTTTCTTCGGATTCCCAATAAAGTTGACTACTGAAAAGCTGAGTTATAGATTCTGTATTAAAACAACACCTTCGCTAGACATGTTCAGTATACACATTGTCTTACATACAGAACAATACATTAGTTATTAATGCATGTCTGAAATAATAGTGCTTCGTATAGAATTTTACTTCATCCAATCGCAATAGCACAAAGATAAAAAATATTGCTAGGGATAATGTTCTTATTACAGAGAAAAAGAATTAAAATGACTTAACATTAACAATCATTTTCTTTAAACAGAGATAATATTTTATTATAATTTATGGAAGAAAGAAATAATTTGTAGTACAGTATCTTTATTAGGGTTATATATTCGTACAAAATAATGTAAGTACAACTGAGTCTGTCTTCAGAAAGGGCGTACTTTTAGCCACAACCTACACTGCTTCTTTTGACTGTCTTTCAAGCAGAATCCTGGTTTGATGCACGAAATACCTGCAACAAAAATCAGAAAATATTTAAAATGTTATATTCAGTGTGCTTAATTTGGTTGTACTTAACAATACAAAGTATCTTAACATTTTTGAGATTAAATGAACAAAATCTGTTAGGTCAGGTATGGACTTTTGGGTTGCACGTAGAAAAACTATGAAGTGTTTATTGATGCTGAACAACAACTCAAAATGTATTACCATTCAAAAGTAAGTGGGTACCTCAATGGTGTTCGGGCTACCATGGGGTACCTAATGTCTGTATTTTTTAGATATATGAAAATATATGTCTCTAAAATGTAAGGAACTGACATCTGTTTACCGAAAACCTCAACTCGGTAAGCCTTATGGATATCGAGATATGGGAAAATAAAGAGCGACACTACAGAACTGTGGAGTTTGCGTACTAGATGGTGCAGTTTCGGAAACGTAATTACGAGGGCTTACAACAACCTCAAAAGTTGTTTCAATTAAATACACTACACACACGCCCTGATGGGGGTTTTCGGGTACCATGATATTCCCAGAACTCTCATTTCTAAATATTCTAAAATATGTCTTAATAACGTTTTAAAGAACGTTAGAGGTGTGTGTTTACTGAAACCGCAAGTCGGTACGCCTAACAGTTACCGAAATATGGTGAAATAAAAAGCGACACCATAGGTACGTGGAGCTTGCATATTAGACAGTACAATTTAGAAAATTAATTAAAATATGACTATCAAGATATTGTCAAATAAAGGGAGGATCCATATAGTTATGGGGTTTTCGTGTTAGGTGGTAAAATTTCCGAAACCGGTCATGTAAAGTTAATAAGCATCAGTAGCAATTTCATCTTAAAATAATTAGGTATTTCCATGGAGTTTAAGAACATCATGGGGTCTACCAAGATTAAATTTTAAAAGTTTTGTAAAATATATTTTGACATTTGTAAAGAGTATTAGAAATATGTATTTACCTAAAAGTTCCAGCTAGTACATCTAGCAGCTAGAGAGACACCATACAATAAAAGCGTATTAGATCTTGAAATTTCAGAAAACAATTATTGATCCTAACAAAAGTTAAATAAGATGGTACTTATATGGGTTAAGTGAGAACCTCAGACTCGTCAGTACAATTTCGATCGAAAGATTAATTCAGCTCTAAATTTTCTTTGGACAATTCCAAGCGTTCATCGGGCTCTGAAATAAAGTGAACATTTTTTGTCAATATCTAATATAGCAAGCGAGATATAAGGAATTATGTATTTTATGACGTCGTAAAAATAGAGACCCACATGGATTTGTACTTTTGAGTATTTGCTGTAAGAAGAAGAAATTTCAGAAAACAACCGTATATACCTTAATAGACAATTAAATGGGCGGGGGCACAGTGGCTTAGTGGTAGAGTGCTTACCTCTGGTGTATTGGGTTCTTGGTTCGATCCACGGCCAAGTCAGTTTGTAGTGGACATCGTATTCGTGGGTTTTCTCGGGGTACTCTCCTCCCACCTTTGCATTCCATCAATTCTGTCAACAACATTCACTTGCTTTAATCATAATCTCCCTGAGACTAAAATGCATAATCGTGGGTCGCTACACTGAAATATTTCCTTTTATTTAATTTTAAAATTAAATAGGGAGTTAAGTATGATCGTATTTCTATGGGTTAAGTGAATACTCCAATAGTTTCTGCAAAAAAAAAAAAAAAGATTAGTTAAATACCCTACCACTAAGCTACTGTGTCCCCGCCCACTGAATTGTCTATTAAGGTATATACAGTAGTTTTCTGAATTTTTTTCTTTTAGGAAAGACCCAAAAGTACAAATCCATAAAGATCTCTATTTTCACGTCATAAAATATATAATTCCTTATATCTTATTTACTATCTTAGATATTGACAGCGAATTTTCATTCTTTTGCACAGCTCGATGAACCCTTGGAATTGCCTGAAGAAAACCTAGGACTGAACTAATCTTTCGATCGAAATTGTACTGAGGTACTGATTTAACCCATAGAAGTACCATCTTATTTAATTTTGTTGCGACCAATAATTGTTTCCGAAATTTCAAGCTTTTATTTCACAGTGTTTCTCCAGATGTTAGATGTACTAGCTGGAAGTTTTGGGTAAATACATATTTCAAATACTGTTTACAAATGTCAGATTATATTTTCAAAAGCTTTTAAAATTTAATTTTGGTAGACTCCATGATGTTCTAACACCCCATGAAGATATCTAATTACTTTAAGATGAAATTGCTACTGGTGTTTATTAACTTTCCATGACCGATTTCGGAAATTTTAGCATCTAACACGAAAACCCCTTAACTGTGTTGGTCCTCCCTTTATTTGACAACATCTTGATAGCCGTTAGTCATATTTTAATTCAATTTCCGAATTGTAGCGTCAAGTATGCAAGCCCCACATACCTATAGTTTATTTTCCCATACCTCGGTATCCATAAGGCTTACCGAGTTGCAGTTTTCAGTAAAAAAAAATCAGTTCTTTACATTTTAGAGACATGTATTTCCATATATCTAAAACGCAGAAATTAAGTACCGCATTGGAACTCCATTGGAGTATTCACTTACTTTTGCATAGCAGGGTAAAAACGCCAGTGGTTCTCACTTTAAGGTTGAAAACATACTATTTTGTCTCTTCTCTGAGCATCGTGAATCTGTCGGAGCTGTACCATAGTTGGAAAGACTCACTGATCCTTCCTATAATGACCATGTAGTTAGAATTAAAAAAGGAGTAGCCGTTGGAGGAAAAACAATATTTTAAAATCCTTGCACCAGTAGTCGTCACCTTAAAATCAAAATGTTCCAGTAGTAGTCAGGATTTTCTACCAGTGTTCGTCACTCAAATAACTTGACATAATTTATTCAAAAACGCACTGTGTATCAGTTTAGGGTTAAGAATACAATATAAAGTAGTAAGCTTAATAACTTTGCATCACTTTTAGCACTCAAGAAATAAAATAAAAACGTTTTTACATACTTTTTAAAGCAATTTCAGAGAGAAAAATGTTAACTGAATTCAAAAGTTAACTGTATATCACTTCCACGTTAAGAGTACAATATTAAATACTATGTTTAATAACTATACGTCACTTTAAACTCTCAAGAATGAAAATAAACGTTTGTACATACATTTTAAAAACAATCTGAGAAACAAAATAAGTTAACTGAATTCAAAATTTAATTATACATCACCTTAAGCTTGAGAATACACTATAAAATACAGAGATTAATAAAAAATGAAATCTTTAAGTTTAACGTCCCACGATTATGCCGGTTAGGCTACAGGAGACGGAGATAATGAGAAATGAGTGAAATGGTGGAATGAAGAAAGTGGGAGGAAACGGGAGAACCCCGAGAAAACCCACGAGCACGGTGTTTGTCCACTACAAAGTCCACACGGCGCGAGTTGGGATCGAACCAGGGACCCCAAACACCGGAGGTTAACACTCTACCACTGAGCCACCGCGCCCCCCTGAGAGATTAATAATAATGCATTACTGAAGAATGAAAACAAAAATGTTTTAGCTACCTATATTGTATTTACATGTTACCGGTATTTCTCATTAACTTTTTTTTTTTTTTTGATACCTCATGATCAAGTGTAGGGATGCGCAAGAGAAAAGATTTGAGATTGTCTCCTCTCGAAAAGGTGCCGCGAAAGTTATGTCTCGTCTCGAAAACTGGATCCGTTTCTATTGGAAGAGCTCTATCTCGTCTCGAATTTCGTAACAAAAATTCTGTCTCGTCTTGTCTCGTGCGCATCCCTAATCAGGTCCATAGCCAAAAACTTCATTTCGGAGGGGGTTCGATAGGGCTTTGGGATATCCGAATTTAGATATAGATAATCGATATTGACAAACTATCGAAACTTGTTCGAAATATCGAAAAATACAGCAATATCGAAATATAAACAATATCAAAAATCGAAAATATAGAAATATGAAAGAGATCAAAAATATGGATATATCGATCAAAAATGGATATATGATCTTGGAATACGATTTGGTGGAATAATGAGGGAGAAAAATAATCATTGATTAAATATTAAATTGAAAAGAAATAAGAGCCTGACGCTCAAATACTTATCTATCCGGCACCCATCTTGATCCCCATAAAATATCATGAAGTGCTTGATTGATTCTAAACCCAATAATAGTAATAGTAATTTAACAACAAACACAGAATATATAATTTACGCACCTTGAAATGTAGAAATTAATGATTGTAATCCCCAGCTTTCCAATAGACGTTTGATTTCTCCAAATGAAGATTCGGATATCTTGTTTCTTCTCAAGCAATAATGGGTTACAATAATCAGTTGCAGTCCAAAGCCAAGTCACTAAGTTAAGCATGAAAATAAAGAATTCATTAGTTAGATGCATACAAAATCCTACGCATATAAATCCGAATCTACTTGTATTAAATTGTAAATTTAAACAAACTAAATTATACTACTTTGGAAAGCGTCTCCAAATATAATGTTTTCATTCTAAAGTGAAGGAATTTTTAAAATCGGATGACCCGTTTGCGCTGTACACTCGCTATGCGTCCAATGTGAAATGAAAATGCAACATTGCCATTTACCTGGACCCACAACGTAAGTGAGTGAAGTTACTGTCTTTTACGCTAACATGTCGATGGCCAGCCCCCGTTTCAAACAGTAACTTCATTCACTTATGTTGTGGGTCCAGGTAAATGACAACGTTGCATTTTCATTTAAAATTGGGTGCATAAAGAGTATACAGCACAAACATCTCGTCCGATTTTTTTTAAAAAGTGTTCACTTTAGATTGAAAACGTCATATTTCGAGATGTTTTTCCTCTTACATTTTGTTGTAACTCTGATAATAACAGAGTTATCCTATGTCAGGGAACGTTTGAGACATCCTGTATACATCATAAGAAGTTCCTTTCTAAATTCTACACGGATGTGGTTTCATTGAATGTGAGGTGGGTGATACACATTAGGCCTTTTGGGAGTACGTCACACGGACGACCGTAATTTTGTGTTCAAAATTTTTATGAATTGATGGGATATGTGATACATATGGCCACGGACTAGAATTTTCTCAGTATGTCAAATATGCAATCAGATTTCATGCAGCTTAATTTGGTGAAAAGCTATTGCCAATTGAACGTTACATTTACCTCTTTCTTGCAGATGTTGAACCATGCCGTTAGCACGTGAGGAATGGATCGAAATAATCAAACTGTGGGGCGGGAGGAGTATATGTGCAGTGGTTGCCGATTGCAGTCATCCACAATGTGACTCTGTGTCACATGTTTCAGTGTCACAGTAATTAACTAAATTTGAGAAGACGGGGACATTCGTGAACATACATCGTAGCGGTTCAAACTCGCGGAACCTTTTTCCTTCCCCATTTTGAACCGGTACATGAAAATGCCATTTTCTCCATGTTTGCCTGCGCCGATTTTGAAAATTCCTTCACTAGTCGATTTCTCTCGTCGAGTATTACAAGAATCAGTTAAAATCTTGCGGCCCTTTTTTCTTCCCCACTTTGAACCGGAAAATGAAAATGAGATTTTCTCTATGTTTGCCTGCGCCGATTTTGAAAATTCCTTCACTAATCGATTTCTCTCGACGAGTACTACAAGAATCAGTTAAAATCTCGCGGAACCTTTTTCCTTCCCCATTTTGAACGGGTACATGAAAATGCCATTTTCTCCATGTTTGCCTGCGCCGATTTTGAAAATTCCTTCACTAATCGATTTCTCTCGTCGAGTATTACAAGAATCAGTTAAAATCTTGCGGCCCTTTTTTCTTCCCCACTTTGAACCGGAAAATGAAAATGAGATTTTCTCTATGTTTGCCTGCGCCGATTTTGAAAATTCCTTCACTAATCGATTTCTCTCGACGAGTACTACAAGAATCAATTAAAATCTCGCGGTCGTCTTTTCTTCCCCATTTTGAACCGGTACATGAAAATGCGATTTTCTGCATGTTTACCTGCGCCGATTTTGAAAATTCTTTCAGTAATTTATTTCTGTTGTCGAGTAGTATAAGAATCAGTTAAAATCTCGCGGGCCCTTTTTTCTTCCCCAAGCCAATATTTTTGTATATTTTGAATGTATTCAAGTATGGAACAAAAGTATTATATAATTCCCTTAGTAGGTTTCTCTACTTCATATTTTTCAACTTAAATTTTATTTATTTTAATTATTTATTTTCTTGTGACTCAATATTTAATTGCAATCGTTCATTGGGGAGAAGGGTGGCCATTCTCAAATATATAAATATAGTATTCTTAAAATTTATGTGTTCTCGTACTATTAGTTTCTTCCACTAGACCTGGAAATTGAAAAATTAATACCTGGAAAACCTGGAAAATTCAGGGAAATTGAGTTCCATATTTATATATGAACACTGCTATTTACAATTTTTTTTTTCGAATAGGGAGAACTGTACAAAAGGGTGTTTTGGGAATGGTATAACAATAGGTTTCTGGGAGTGTTGTTCGAAATGAAATCTTTAAGTTTTACGTCCCACTATTATGTTGGCTAGGCTAAAGATAACGGGGTGTTGTTCGCAGTGTTGAATTCAGACATTTACACCCGGGGGGGAATGTCAACTGCTCGGGGGAGGGTTATTTTTCTGTATTTTTTTCAAGAAAGCAGCATATTTAACAATTCCATTCACATACACATCTTACCTAATATTGAGACTAATTGCTGATAAATATTCAATGAGATTATAATTTTAAGAAAACAATCGTTTGATTTCATCTAAAACATTAAATAAAGACTGGCAAAAATAGTTTAGACTAAACTTTAACTGCTATTTACAGTAACTATTTTTATTATTTCCTATATTCAGTAATTACTGTTTGTTACTAATGTAAAAATTTTTAAAAAGATTTAAATTAACTGAAATATTTTTTCTCCTAAAACAAACATACTTAGGAATATCTTAATAAAAAGTTATCATTCTTTCTCACACTTCTGATTCTAAATCAAACATATTAGCCTTGGTTTCTTCACTGCATATACATCAATAGTTTAGTTGACGAAATCTTCAGTAGGATTAGTGCCGTGTCGTGGAAAATCAGCGCTTGGCGCGAGAGTATACGACGGCATCCCCGTATATATGAGTGAGGTCGACAGACCAGCCGCCAAAGGTGGGAAAATTTTAAAAAGTAAACCCTGCTTTTCCTTGATTTTGAGCACTTTTCATTACTTTTTTCCTTTCATTTTATATATGTCCACATGTATTTCATTCCTCTGTTTTTCTTTCCTTCTTTTTTCTTTTTCCCTCCCGAATTTTTCACCCCTTACTTCGGCGCCCGGGGCCGTCGCCCCGCTTGCCCCTCCCCCATGGAACGGCACTGAGCAGGATCTTGGCCACCTTCAATAGCAATCTTTCACTTATATACTATTATCATATTGATAAATTCTATATAAGTCTCTAATCAAGGAGGGATAACTGTTCCTCCCTGATCCCTCTAAATGACGCCCACTGAATCTCACCCTTTAACTGAATTATTTTTAATTAAAGAAAGATGTGTTTACTTTAACAATCGTAAAACACATTTACGTCTGTTACTTCCGATGCGAGAAATGGGATTTAGGCGCCCTATTTCAAATAATGTAGGAACTGTATATTTTCAAGAACTGAAGTCTGCTGACATGAGAGATTATATGGAATGATCGAAAGATCTTCCCTATCTTTCCTTTCGTATCTCAACCTGTGCTAGTGCTACCTACTAATATATAATATAGGGCGAGAGTATAGTACCTACTAAAATACAAACCTTTCTTCAACAGTTAACAATTTCATGTTCTGCCAAACTCAGTCATAGCGTTAAGAAATACAAGTTTTATTCACTATTTGGTATTCTATCTTAGATGTTACATGTTAACATTTATATAGAATGGGTCTGCGTCATTTATATGTATATTGAGAGATCGGATTTCGTCTGCACGTACACGGACAGAAAAGCAAATAATTGGGTGAAGTAATTTCTACATTTTGTGACTGAAATTTTGGGAGTTTCTCCGGGGGGGAATGAATTTTCTTCGGGGGGAGATTCCCCCCGGGCTACCCCCTGAATTCAACCCTGGTTGTTCGGTGGGGGTCAATGTTGCCAATTTTGGGTAAAGTCGCTAAATAAGGGGAATTCGACCTCAACGATAGCGTAGGTTGACCATAAAATTTTCAGTTAAAAACGGGACAGGTTCTTGGAACCCTAGACTTTTAGATCTACCTTTGTTCTTATCAGTGCCTTGATATCAGATTTCCTCCTCTCTCTCTTTGTTACAGAACGGGTACTTATGAAAAAGGAAAGACACGTTGAAATTTGTTCAACACACAACCAACTGCTAAAACCTCTGCTGCCTTTCGAGCAGTACTGCGAACTATAGAGTATGTTTAATATAGGGAATTTCAGTTCAATTTTTGCCTCTTTGTTATTATTAATTATTAATACTTTTAAAAGGAGTAAAGATACTGGGTTTGTTATTTACTTCTTTCATTTACATAGAACGGGACGAATACTACTTTTTCCATCTACTGACGGGACGGCCGGGACACGCCACTAAAACGGGACTGTCCCGGTCAAAACGGGACGTATGGTCGCCCTACGATAGCGACAAAAAATATTTTTTTCCGATTGGAGACTTTTTTGGGTGATTTTTAAATGACGATTTACCTACTTACACATTTAGCGACTTTCTGCTCCAAACAAAATGTTCATCTGTAGAGAAGCATTATTAGTTCAAAACAGTTTTTACGTTCTTTTTTTCTGTTTGTTTGTTTTAATCAGCGCAACTGATGAAGAGTTTGGAAATACAGCATACTCACTGCCCCACAATCCTGCATTGTTATGTTACCCTTGCCCTCTAACGAAGAACAACTACAAACTTGATGTCCTTTAGTTCGCAGAGTTTCCGTTGAGAAACACACGTAATACATCATTACCGATAGCAACAAGATTAGCTATAGATTGCGTGAATAAAGGCGAAGAAGATGTTTGTTATATTTGTCCTTTGCGGTCTTTTAATTATTCTGCACTTTTTCTTTTACAAAAAAATGATCCCTGAATTAAAGGATTGGTTGCGCCCTATTTACAAAGATGTGAGTAGAACCAGCGGCGCAAATCTGTCTTCAACATTGGGAGGGGGGGGGGTAAGACCGTTACCATACTTTTTTTTGACGATGTCCAAAATACTTATGAAGTTGAAAAACAATGTTGTGGAGGATCAGAGTTGTTTTCAGCGTTGGGAGGCTGCAGATTTGAGGCTTATCTGGGGGACATCTATTTTATCTCACGTTCCTTTGTAGCAATCGGACAAAAATAATCAAATTTCTCCCAAAAAACACATTTCAAATCGGATTATTGGGGAGAAGTCCCCCTCAGTTCCAAGATTGGAGGGGACATGTATCCGTCATCCCCCCCCCACGGATTTGCGCCAGTGAGTAGAACATATTGTTTAGTTTACATCTACAACTTTAAAACAATGCTTATAGACAATGAATTTCTCTATTATTTTTTATAGCGACTTTTCACCCAAAATTGGAGTCGTCATATCCCGTTTCGCAAACTTATTGCCAACATTTTGGAAACTGGTTGCGAAGAGAGCTACAATGGATGAGTCGAGTTATTTCGTCGCTTCCGCTGTGAACCTAAGTACAAGATTCCAAAGAGATTAAGAAAAAATGAAATGAAACCTTTGAGTTTTACGTCCCACAGTTATGCCGGTTAGGCTAAAGGAGACGCTGATGATAAGCAATGAATGAAAGGTGGAATGAAGAAAGTGGAAGGAAACGGGAGAACCCCGAGGAAACCCACGCACAAGGTGTTTGTCCATCACAAAGTTCATTTGACGGGGGCTGGGATCGAACCCGGGACCCCAAGTACCGGAGGTGAACGCTCTACCACTGAGCCACTGCAGCTCTTAAGAGATTAAGAGTCACAAACATAGTCACTTTCAATTTTGTAATATATATAGGTCTATATATTGCATCACTGACTAATAACTAAAATCCTTGGATTGTATATATAAAAGTCGCCCCCTGCCCGTAAAAAGCTTCATTCGAACTCGGAATCGAACAATTGCATCTGTAAAACAGTGCTGATTTGATTTTAACGTTCCTTTCAGCAGCAAGGCTGTATGAGACGTGGACCTACAGATTAACGTGGAATCCGAACCACATAAGCTCCGGCCGGGAATCGAAAAAATGAAATGAAATCTTTGAGTTTTATGTCCTACGGTTATGATGGTTAGGCTAATGGAGACGGTGATGAGTAATGAATTAAATAGTGGAATGAAGAAAGTGGGAGGAAACGGGAGAACCCCGAGAAAACCCACGCACACGGTGTTTGTCCACCACAAGGTTCACTTGGCGGGGCTGGGATCGAACCTGGGACCCCAAGCACCAGAGGTGAACCTTCTACCACTGAGCCACCGCGGCCCCCGGCCGGGAATCGAACCCGGGTGTCCCACGCCAAAGGCGTGTTCACTAACCACTTAGCCACGAGGGAGCTCATCTATAAGGCAGTGTAAGCAAACAAAAAAACGCACACTGGATGTTTGCGCAACTGAGGATCAAAACATTCTCAATGGAGTATGAGAAATAGTTAACGCCAATCAAAGTGTGCTTTTGCTTATTTATTACTTCGTTAATACTTAATTCCTTCTAGAAATAGTGAAACTATACTATGAAGAAACACTAATAAACTAATAACAATTACGTTGTACTTCTTACCACACCACGACCATTTTTACCACCCATAGAATTTGAACCTAGTACTATACTGCATTAGTCACGCCGTAACGAAAGATGAACATCTGGCACTCGTAGCTGTTGAAGCTACCTGTATATCACGCGGCCTGCGTTGGTACTCCTCAACATAAATACCTCACAGCCCAAAGCCAGGAAACATCACAGACAGAAGACAGGGGCACAAGCAGTGCCTGACACTTCACGAACTCTAAACCCGCCAAGACTCAACTCAACATGACCTTCAATTACGTTCTAGAAACCAAACCAATGCTAAGGCACAAACTTACCAACTTCCTATATGAAAACACAAGAAAAAAAATCTAACTTTTTTGGTTCCAAAGTGATGACATAACAATAATACTAAAAAGGTTTTAATTTTCAGTAACCCAAACATTAATTAACTAGGGAACATAACAAAGCAAAAATAAATAAAAATAAAAATAAATTAAATTAAAAAATAAAAATCTGACAAGTAAACTCTCCCTGACTACTTTTTTTTTTTTTTAATTTCAGTGAGGCTGTAAAATATGTTAGTATCTTCGTAAAATATATATATTTCAATGTAAACAAGTTCTTTAAACAAAAGAAAGCTTTGTAGTAGAGCGCTTACCTCTGACGCGTTAGGTCCCTGGTTCGATTCCTGCTCCCGACAAATAGCCTTTTGGTGAACACTGTAGGTGTGGTTATTCTTAAGACTTTCCAGTTTCCTTACATTTTCTTGATTCCACCATTATCATGTATCTCATTGTCACCTTCTCTCTTACATTGATGTACAATCATGGGGCGTTAAACTAAAAGCAAAAAAAAAAAAAAAAAAAAAAAAAATTTTGCAAATATCCTAGTAAAAATGAGTTTTCTAGACTACACAAGTGGCCCCGCGTAGGGTAGTCGCTAGCGCTCTCACCTTCGGTGCGAACGGTTCCGGGTTCGATCCCGGGGGAGAACTCGGTCGAAAAAGTATCAAAAGATTTTAAGTCCAGCCATCCTGAATGAGGTTTCCTTGGGTTTTCCTCATTCACAGCAGGCAAATGCCGGAGTGGTACCTAACATATAGGTCCCAGGCCGTTTTCTTCCTTCCCCAATCCTTTCTTCCCTTCCTTTCCCCGGATAGTGTACTCGCCGAGGAAAGTCATCCCTCATATGGGGTAACAAGGCCATTGATGCCGAAAGCCCAGAAATCTAAATCCTAAATCTTCACTACACAAGGAAATTTCCGCGCTGAAAACGGTTTATTAGCAATTATGTTAAGCAGTCCTGTAGTAAATCTGCACCAAGTAATAAATCGTCACATATAAAATGGAATGAATAAACACATAACATTCATTTTGCTACCTTGAAACATAATATGTTTCAAAACATTAATATTCAAAGTTTTTTCAAAATTCAGATTCACCCATTCCATTCTCCTCAATCATTTACGAGTTACAATAGTAAGAATTGTAGTCATAAACTACATTACTTACTTAGTACTATATTAAAGCAAGTTACACTAAAAGAATATATAATTAATGGGAATATTTAACTAAAGTAATAGTTAACTATTGTACTTACCCAGGCTTCCCAGGTTTCCTTCCTCTCTTCTGTTCCGTTTGTAAACAACCTCGTTTCGCAAGCAAAAGACGGTAGTTCAATGACGTCAGCCATGGCGAAAGAAAGAGTGTCTATAGGCGGTCTGGATCTTACACACAGATGGACGTATATAACGTATAGCTGAAGTATTTAACATACGTATACGTATGTAAAATACAGAAGATTGTTAGATATCAGACATCCTGCAGAGACATGATGTAATATCTAAGCGGGTAAAAGGCAGTACCTATGTAGTATATGGATAAAGTACGCTCCGTACAGATTTCCTTAGTAAACATAACGAATCCTTGTATTTGTACAATATACCGCTGTCCGGATAATGGATTTTTCTCAGTGTACCTATTAGAGTCTGGTTTTGGCTGTCCCCCCAGTTTTTACCTTCCAGATCCGCCACTGCCAAAGATACATGTTTCTTTATTTTTTTTTCAATTTTCCCTAAAACTACTCATGAAGATTTACACTCAGCTATATCAGTGGCATCATTTCAGATTTTGTTCGGGGGAGGGAGGAAAGATTTCTACTAACGTTGAGTTCCACATTTTTTATTAGTATACAATTGATAAAAATATATGTATTTTTCGAATTCTATAGTATACTTGTCCCCTGCCCTACCCAAACGACGCCACTGACCTACATCCTTTATTCAGCTCAATGAGAACTATCAGTCGGCATGTGTCTCATTCTTCTACATTTATTTTTCGTTATAGGTCCACGGAAAACGAAATGGAAATGAAATTTTTTAGTTTAAAGTAACACACACACACATATCTTTAGGCCAAAGGAGATAGATGATAAATAAAATTGTGAAATTAAATTTTCGTGCTCTCCCACGGGGATTTGAACTCGGGACCACGTACTGGTACCCCAAAGGCGCACTCACTAGACACCAGACCAATGGCGAGGTCCCACGATGAACGAAGATTAGCTTCCAGAGAGATTCATAAAAGTATCTTCTATATAATCTTTCCGGAAACATTCCAAATAGTATGTATGAACAATTGGCTGTAATTTTAAGTTTGGTCTAATGCTCTTAAGAGTCTTCATCCCGGCAAAATTAAAATACCGCTAATTTTACATTAATTATGTGATATCTTCAAATAGATAAAAGATAATCGAAATGTGAAACAAGAGTGCCCTAGACAATATCATTTTACATGAGAAACCGTTATCACGACTCACTTATCTGCTTTCGATTTCGAGTCATTTTGAAAATCGGCATTTATTTTCGCGCTTCTAAACGGCTGAAAACATAAAGCCACTAGGTGACTTGTGATAACGGTACCTGACGCAAAATAATATTGTCTAGGGCGCTCTTGTTTCACATTTCAATTATCTTTTTATCTATTTGAAGATATCACATAATTACTGTAAAATTAGCAGTATTTTAATTTCGCCGGGATGAAGACTCTTAACACTGTGGATTTCGCTATATGAGGAATTTTAAAACTTGAAGTTTAGGCTTTCAAACAGGGATTTTGCAGTGGCGTGCGTGAGGAGCATTTTCTGGTTTTAACACCTCTTTGAGGAATATATCAAATTAAGATATACTCATCTCAGTAACATAACACAGGGATGGACTAATACCATATCATAATACCTGCGTCGTTCAACAGGGTCTTATGAAAGTGCGGTATGAAAAACACACAATTGCAAATAAGGAGGCGCACAAGACGAGTCGAGACAGGATTTTCCTGACAAAATTCGAGTCGAGACACGGCTCTTCCAATAGAAAAATATACATTTTTCGAGTCGAGACATCGCTTTTACAGCACATTTTCGAGACGAAACAGCCACAAATCTTGTCTCGTGCGCATCCCTAATTGCAAATTATTTTTCTTTGTGAATTGAAACTGGCGTATTCTGAAACGTAAGCCACAAAAATTATTAATAGTGAATTTAGGTCAGAAATTGCGAATGAACGCGTCGGTTTGTCAAATATCGTTCCAGTGACACAGCATTGCAAAATGAACCCAGTGGCTACTATACGAATGAGCTCCTCATGAATACTGCGGAAGTAACCTTCGGAAGCGTTCGTGCTACTACAGACGGGTAGGGTGAATACCATACCACTGTTGATTGGTGGCTCTGTGTAGTCGGTAGGGTAAAAACCTTGGTTTCATGGTGTCACATGAGCTGAAACCGGCTAACAAGAATCAGGCGTTTAGAGGTGTGCAGTTGTTTCAGAGTAAGGAATACTTTAGGGATGCGCACGAGACAAGATTTGAGGCTGTCTCGTCTCGAAAATGTGGGGTAAAAGTGATGTCTCGACTCGAAAAATGTGTTATTCTGTATTGGAGCTGTGTCTCGACTAGTGCTGTCAAATTTTTGTGACATTTGCGGTTTTCGGGTTTTGAGGAAACCAGTTTTCTAAAAACCGAAAACCACAAATTCGGTTTTCAAAACCGAAACCGCAAAAGCGGTTTTTAAAACCGAAACCGAAAATGCGGTTTTCAAAACCGACATTTCGGTTTTTATGAAATTTCACTTTTCCAAAAACCGGTTTTCGGTTTTTTCAAAATCCGATTTTGACAGCACTAGTCTCGACTCGAATTTTGTCAGGAAAATTCTGTCTCGACTCGTCTCGTGCGCATCCCTAGAATACTCAGAAAAGTTTTCTGCACGGGATTGTCACCTCAAATGAAAAATGTATGTGCTATAACAATGGGTGGATCGTGATTAACTTTCCGAACCTTTTCCTAAACCATTTTTCTACCCACAGAAGGTGTTGCTGTTATGGTGGTCTATGGTAGGAGAAATCTATCATGAGAAGTGAAACTATCAATGCAAAAATGAAATCTTTCAGTTTAACATCCCACGGGTATGCCATTTAGGCTAAGGAAGACGATGATTCAGGCAAGTAAATGATGATGGAAGAGTTGGTAGAATGATAATGTGGGAGGAAACGGGAGTACCCCGAGAAAACCCACAAACTTACTTAGTCGGGAATCGAACGAGGGACCTCGCACACACGAGAAGTAAGCGCTCTACCACTGAGCTCCAGTACCCTTGTACCATCAATACAGTTCCTTGCAGTGCGGAACTCCATGAAATGCGCAAATGTCTCCAAGCATCCAGCAATAGTCAACGGACATGGTGTCCTCATGTTGGACGACAATTCTGTCGCGGAAAAGACGACGTAGGCTCTCCATGCGTTGCAGTGTTAAACCCTTTCTCACCTTCCATATTCTCCTGATGTCTCTCGCATTGACTACCACCTCTTCCGGCGTCACTTCTTGAAAGATAAGGCTTTCTCTAATGATTGGACGGTGCAACGTGTGGTTGAAGACTTCTTCGCGTTGTAGGTTTCAGGCTTCTTTCGAACGGAATCCAAACATCAACTGAGCAATGGCAAAAGCGGATGATTACACAGATTTTTCTGATTAACTAAATATTTGTAGGTCTCCTTTCTTTAGCTTTTGGAAATAACGCACCTGGAGTGAACACCATTCACAATAACGTAATACTTTACGGATATAGTTGTTTCTTTTCTAGACGATCTAGATTGACAGGATCAAAGTTCTGTAGATTTTATACTATTGAAGATTCTTCTGTACGACCTATCTCATGTAACACAGATACATTGCTTGAACTTTCAAAGGATTAAGTCCCGGAATATTCTAGATGTCTACGCAATGTCCCAATTTTGCCAATGAACATCGTGCGGATAAAATGTGGAAACCCGAATGTCCGGTTATGTCCTGGAAACGTGACTTCCTGCGTGATTCCTGTTGGGCATCTCTGGTCTGTTACTGGGATAATCACAGGACTTTGGGACACCCAAATATTGTTTCGTGACAAGCACATTTCATCGAAATCCAAAGGAAGTTCTGTGAACATCCTTCCTTCAAAAATTCTTATATATTTCCAATGTTCTTCAAGTTTCTATTGCGAAACAATATTCCAGGATAGGCGTGAAATCTGCGAGACATTCCGTACTTTGTGCAATATCCTCAAGGCTACTGAAAAACAACTAGGACTAAACTCATCATAGAAGCTCAGCTTTGAATGTTAATAGCTTGTCTGATTTCGAGTGCAAATGTGTATTATTTTAAACATGCTTTGGGAGGTTGAATTACGTCAAACCTTTTCTTCTTTCATCTGGCACACAGATTTTTAAATTTTGGAACATTATGACTATAGGAATGTAAGCAAATATCGTATGCGTAGTGCTAGAATAACTTTTCAAGTAATATTTTATTGCGACAAAGCTTTAGAGTACACCTAGCGAGAGATTCACACACACAAAAAAAGAAGAAGTGTATTAGCTAGCTATACGAGGTGACAATATGTAAGTGAAAAAAAGGCTAGTGGTTTGAAGGTTTTGAGTTCAAACCTTCCATGCTGGTACACCTGAATGCTTTGTGTGTGTGTTTTTCCCCTCAACACACATAACTACAAGTGCATCATAGGAAATTTGAAACATTTACGTGCATAAAATGGCGCGTTAATATGTATAAATTTCGTTTTTGTCACTGATGCGCAGCATTTTCAACCCGAGAGAACGATCGAAAATAAAAAAATGGGTCATTTGAGACATATAAATGCATTGTGGTTTAAGATTACTCAATTGATGCAGATATTTGTATCAGTACTGATGCATTTCTTGTTGATGTGCGCGTCACCTGTCGTGTTTTGTTTGAAGCTAGTCTCCAGCACTTACTGCGCATGCTCGACTGGTTTTCGTGTTGTTATGGAGCGAATTCTGACTTGTTATTGTGTGTGTTCGTATGTGTAGTGCTGGAGAGAACTGCTAAGAAAAACGGAGGTAAGTGTATATTAAAATAAGATATTATTGTGTTATGTAGTTGAAGTATGTAGTTTTTAAGAAACAATACCGTTAGCAAAACAAAAATAGCAATAAGAAAAGAGACAAAGACATAAAGGATTCTCAGAAGGAACTCGTTCCTGCACAAATCCACAGAGAAAGGAGCTTTAAAACAAAAATGGTGCTGGCTGCTTGGTTCTCATTAAATATATCCGATGCATGCGTGAACTCCGAATCGCTGTTATAATAATAATAATAATAATAATAATAATAATAATAATAATAATAATAATAATAATAATAATAATAAATATTCTTATTAGGTGAAGGTTGATTATTTAGAAAAACTTCATTTAGCTCGCATAAGTTGTTACTCCTGCACAAAGGGCGCCGATCCTGGGGGGTTTAGTGGTCTGGGACCCCCAAGGTTGAAATGACCCTCTAACGAGACGGGCCAAATTGCTAAGTTGAAGCAGGTTCTCCTATTTCTACAGTACATGGTAATTCATTTTTCCTTTCTACTAATGCATATCTTTCATAGGGCCCTCCAAAATTTACACAGAAAACGGCGCTCTTGTCCTGCACATACCAATAGTAGAGTATCTACTAAAAGTCACACATGGTCACGTAATTGTGATGTTTTGGTTAGAGTATCGGGCCAAAAGCCCCGATTTCGTGATATTGAAGTAAATATTGACAAAACACGGGTATGCCTACTATTGAGCAGGAAATAAACAGTAGCACGGCATTAACCCTTATATATATATCGTATTTGTTTATACGTTACGGTTGTATTTTCATTATTCGATTTAAAAAGTACTAATAAAGCTTTTTTCTAGAGTGGAAGCGTTCTAGAACACGTTACGTATGGTTTTACGCCTTTCTGTGGGTCGAAACATAGGGTGTGATACGTCATAACTTAGAACTAAAGAATTTTTTGTTAGGCCTATTTTTACTATTTTTTGAGTTAGTTACTTTTGCACCTATAACAAAAATTCCCTTTTTCTCGATTTTCCCTCTCAGATACTCGACGGAGACATGCGAATTGTACCGTTTCAAAAGGCTGTTCTATTCTGAAGAGAATGAGGTACGAACCATAATGCTAGTATAAATAAGGATATCTCAGGAAATTTTTACCTGAGATCTTGTTTTAAACGGGAATTTATGGTGCTGTGGGCATATAATTTTTTGGCAGGCTTACTTTTGCACCTAGAAGATTGATATTTTGCACATACATTCAGTGTACTCCTTAGTATTCTACAGATATATTTCAGATCTCTGCGGTGCCCCAAGTTGTGTCCAAACGGGTAAAAAGATTTTAAAAAGGGATATTTTAATAAATCCCTTTATCGAGATTTTCCCGCCTCAGATACATGATGAAGACATGTGATTGATAACGTTAGACAGTACATTCGATTCTGAAGAGAATGAGGTACTAACCATGATCCTAGAGTAAATAGTGAAGTCTTAGAAAATTTCCCGTTTTATGCGGGAATTTGGGGTATTGTGGGGATATTCTTAGCACATGTGTTAATATATATTTGTTTATACCTTACTGTTCTAAATAGAAGCTTGAAATTTTGTAGACATATTCACTATGCCCTTAACATTTTTCAGTTGATTTTGAGATCTGTGGGTTAATGGAAGAAAGTAGAAACGCTTTCAAAGTCTTGACTGGTAGACCCATAGGAAAACGACCATTAGGAAGACCTAGGCGCAGATGGGAGGATAATATTAAGATGGATCTCGCAGAGATAGGAATACAAAGTAGAAACTGGATCCAATTAGCTAAGGATAGAAGTCAGTGGAGAGCTTTTGTGAACGCGGCACTGAACCTCCGGGTTCCATAGGCCATAGAGTTAGTTAGTTTTTAGTTAGTGTGTTAACACAGGGGGGAGGGGTCCAGAAATGCTTAAAAAGGGATATTTTAACAAAAATCCCATTTTTTGCATTTTTTCCCGCCTCAGATACATGACGGAAACATATGAATGATACCGTTTGAAAGACTGTTCTATTCTGATGAGAATGAAGTGTAAAACATGACCCTAGGATGTCTCAGAAAATTTTTATATTACATCCGAATCTTTTTGAGTCATCTGAGCCACTGTGGGGATGTTGTTAGCTGATTGGTAATTTGTTTCTCCCATCCTTACTATTCAAGATAGAAGCTTGAAATTTTGTACACACGTTTCGTACACCATTTAGTATTTTTTAGTTTATTTTGAGATCTGTGTGTTAACACAGGATGTTCCGGAGGGACCCAAAATAGAAAAAAGGGATTTTTTCTACCAAAAGCCTTATTTTTTCCCTCAAACTTTCCGTTTCAGGGACATGATAGGGAAATGTGAATGGTGCCGTTTTAACACAGCGTATAATAAGGAAAGGAAATTTCAAATGTAATTTCTGGTATCCGATTAACTTTTCAGAGGTTAACAGGACTTTCTACTAGTGTTATGTTCTTCCAATGAATTCAATTTGATTATGAGATTTAAACTGACTGTTACTTCTTTTTTAATTAAAATTCGTAGTAGGCTACTGATGATGTGTCAGTAGAGACAAGAGACACACCTACTAGAAAACATGCTACAGCCTAAACCAGTAACGTCTTAGTTACTGTTCCATTTTCAGTTTTTTTTTTTTAGAACATGCGTCGTGTACTTACGTAACATCCTATATTACTGAGAAAGTAAACCTGATAGCGAAATTCTGATTTCAGATTTGAATTTAACGGTAAATTACTATAGACCTACAGACTTTTATCCCAGAAATATAACTTTTTTAGAATATTGTAATTATACATCACAAGAACAGTTTTCATATTTTCGTACCTAATTCGAAACATCCACGTATTTGTCCGTTTGCAAAATATATCGTTAATAATTAAAAACAGGGAAATATAAGTGAACAATTCTTTCAGATGATTTTAAAATGAAACTTTGGATGTCTTCCCGTTTGGCCTTTTCCCGTTTCGCCTTGTGCCTGTTTTCATTACTTCAGGCTATGATGCTAAGATAGTATATGCTAATTTGATTGTAAGGCGAAACAGGAATTCCCGTTTGCCCTTTCCATTTCGCCTTACACCTGCGAAGGGGATTTTCAAGTTATGATAGGGAAATTTAGTGTCATTTTGGAAAACATTTGTAATGCTAGTAGTATTTACGTTTGAACGAACAGAATAGCGTATAATCAAAGCAAGTATTCAGTATTTTGTGTTATCTGCGTCATTGTTTAAAAAATTGCTCATGTAGCCTTGTATTTGTACCTCACATATGAAGAAGAGAGCGGCGGAAGAACGAACATCATCAACAATTACTAAGACATATAGGTAAGTATAGTTAAGTATGTATAATAGTTGTAATAAGGTATAAGTAATTTTGACACTGAAGCTTCTCTGCATGTTTCTAATATTTACTCTTGCAACTTCTCCAAAAGTTATTTTAGAACTTAGATGTGGAACTTTTCTTAAATGGCATCCTAGCTAGCACACAAATACATAGTCAATTTTTTATTTATAGTGTAACACAATTAACCGGTCGTAGTTAAGCAATATTCCGTCTGTCTTTACTTTCTCGAGGGAAAGTACTTTTTTTTTTTTTTTTTTGCTGTTGATGTTTAAAATGAATTTATTTTCTTCTCTCCAGGAAGAAGATTGCTAAGGGAAATTACTGTGGTGAAATTGCATCTGTTGTCCCTATTTTTGGTGCCGTCAAACACTCTCTATATAACGTACGAGCATGAACCGGGCACCACTATCGCAAAGATTGAGTAAATTGAATGTGGAAGAATCGTGGAGCGAAACGCAGGCCGGCAAAAACTTTTATTGGGGGATGAAGGCGATGACACCAGTAGAATTCTTGTAAGTTATATTTTGGTAGTCAAGAAAATAGTTTATCATTTCTTACGTTCTTCTTCTTTCCTTTATTTTTTATTTTATTTTATTTATTTATTTATTTATTTTTTTTTGAAATCGTGAAAATCTGTTATGACAATAGTAATAGGAGTAAGAATATTAATATTAAAGCATTTTCTTTAGAATGTCTGTGTTATTTATTCTATTCTTTCTATCTTCAACAGGTTTTCGGCACTATTGGAACTTTGGAAATTATGTGTCAGTGCGACATGATTGTAATGGATGGGACACTTAAGACTGTACCTCTCCTTTTCTCCCAAATGTACATCCTGCACGGAAAATATTTCGGCCAGGTATTTGTTCTCCTCTTCTGCATATTTCCCAGTAAAATGCAAGAGACACATGTAAGATTACTGGAGGTAATCAGGGAAGAAGCTGAGAAATTTGGACTGCGTTTCAAATTGAAAGAAGTTTCTATTGATCTTAAGAAAGTAGCAATCAATGCTATAAATAAAATATTTCCTGATTAAAATCACAGGATGTTCCTTCCACTTCTCTCAGTCTGTTTGGAGGAAGGTTCAGCAGTTAGAACTTTCTCAATTGTACAAAGAGAACACTGAAGTAAAAAGATGGATTCGACATGCAGCAGCACTGCCTCTGGTACCAACTTCCCATTTAGATGTAGTGTTTGTACGTTTGCAAAAAGATGCGCCTGACGTTCTAAGGAGGAGTTCCATGATTATCTTATAGACACTTGACTGGATGATGGTGACACGTTATTTTCTCTGTAAGTATGTTTTCTTTCCTACATAAATAGATGGCGTTTAGTCTAAGTTTTTTTAATTATTAAATCATTTTAAGCTATCCCGAGCACTCTACAGTATAGCATTTTGTCAATTAACACCTCATGCAAAGTGTAATATAGATTTTCTTGCGACGTGCATGTGTTGAAGATTCTACATTCACTGATTTGTAAATTATCAAAAGAACACATTCTTTTGCTTTGCAAAAGAAATAAATTAGGTTCACCCAAAATTTTGCCATCGACTTTCCAACGTAGATTCTCCTGCAATCCTTTGAATTTTTAATGTGCTAATGATGTATTTTTTACCTATTTGCAGTGACTTATGGAATCACTTTGAAAACAATCAAGAACAAATGACTAACAATGCAGGACAGTGGCACGTCAAATTACGAAGAAAGGCATCAATGGATCACTTAGACATACATTCTTTCATTGAATTAATGAAAGACAGGCAACGTGAAAATGAAAGATTGCGAGTACTTCTTCAAGTGGGTTATCAGAAAACACTTAGAAAGCTAAAGTAGAGACGGTTTGACGACAGGATTCACCGCCTAAAAGATAGACTTAAGAACAGTGAAATTGATTTCATTTCATATACTGATGCTGTTTCATATTATATCCACATAGTAACTTGATATGTTATTTCGGGTGTGATAATAAAATTTATGTTCTTCTAAGATATTTGAGTTTAATTTGTCTGGAATAGAAGAGACGTTGCAGTTGAGAATAAGATAAATCCCTCTTTGTTACAGAAACAGGGTGAAAATTCCCTTGTATGTTATAAGGTCAAGCAGGAAAAGGCCAAACGGGAATTCCCTTTCCACCTTAAAATAACATCCTTATCGGTTGTATGGCAAAATGTTTTGAGGGCATAAGGCGAAACGGAAAAAGGTCAAACGGGCATAAATTAGTATACTAAAATATATTATAAAAAAGCGATAGAAAGATTCAGAGAACATAGACATACAAAGTTTGATTTATAATCGTGAGTTGGTAGTTTCCACTTTTTTTTTCTGTAAAGTTTTGTGTTTCCCATTGCTAGATTTGCTATCGGTACGATTTTTCTAACATTGACCCATGTTCTTTTATTTTACCAAAGATAATTTGGGATTTTAGCTTTAGTGAAAATGGCAAAACTGCTCTTGTAGAGCAACCTGTAAAAAAAAGCTATGTAGGGGTCTACCTAGGTATAATAAATTGAGTTCTTTTCCTTTTTTGACTTGTAAGATATACAATTTGAAGGCCTTATTTTTGTAACTATTTTCTCATAATGGTTGTGACATAGTTTAGATGGATCTCATAAATTGAGTGGCCTAAATTGTATATTGCACATCTGATATACATGGTTGTCAAGGGTGTGAAAACGGTGGAATAAATTTACAACACTACCAAAACTATGAAATCGAGGTTTATTAGTGTGATGCATGACAGAGTGAAAATATTCCACTTTACATGAGAGCCTCTGCGACCATTTTGAAAGGTATCATACTGGATTTTAATTAATTCAGTGAAATGGGAACTTTACGATCCGATACTATTGTTGAAATAAGGTGTGATTTCGTAACGATATTATGGTAGTTTCCTCTCTGCTTGTTTGCATCCTGAACAAAATTATGATCATAAATTTACAATGACAAGTTTTTGTATATGTTCTAGATCAGTGGTGTCCAATTATAATGAGCCTGAGGGTCATAACCGTCTTTGCTAACAAGGTGAAGGCCCGCAGCTGATAATAATAATAATAATAATAATAATAATAATAATAATAATAATTATTATTATTATTATTATTATTATTATTATTATTATTATTATTATTATTATTATTATTATTATTATACTACAAAAGAAAAATATAAAAATGTATTTGAAATATTACATTCAATGTGATAAATGAGGGTGACTAGGAGAGTTTACAAGGGCTGGGATATCTACATCCAATCCTGTTGTTGCAAGCCGCAGAAGATGTAAAAGAGAAGAATCTCCAAGGCAGCTTCTGAAGCGGTTCTTCACAATTTTCATGGTGAATTGGTATGGTTGGTTTGGTTTGGTTAATTGAAGTAATCGTTCTTTCAGCAACGATGCCTTGCCTATAGCTACATTACCGACTCCAGTGTTGCCTTGGATGTCCGGGCCTTTTTGTTGTACAGAAGCGCTAAATGGATGCCTTATTTCGAAAGAAGAGTGAAAACATTAAAAGAATGAACATAAATGAAAATATTATCAGTAATAACAATCTATGTTGTGAGAGCTTTGTGGGCTGCAGAAAATGGTTTGGCGGGCCGCATGCAGCCCGCGGGCTGCCATTTGGTCAACTCTGTTCTAGACTTATGTGATCAAAATTTCGTTAACAAAGAATATAGAAAACAATCTTGTTAATGTCTTTTAAAATCACACTTTATTTCAAAAATAGTAGTGTATCGTCAAGTCTATATTTCACTTAATTAACTCAAATACAGTATGTCAACTTCCAAAATGGCCGTAGAGGCTCTCATGTAATATGGAATATTTGCACTCTGTCCTGCATCACCCAAAAAGCCTCGATTACATATTTTTAGTAGTGTTCTAAATTTATTTAATCGTTTCCACACCTTTGAAAATCCTGTATATTTAGGGAATATGCAACCAGCGATACAAACCGCTGTTTCAATTAATGCATGTAAATGCTTCAGCAGGAGACAAAAAAATGCATAACATTTTGTGATTTCAGCAAAACATTTATCTGCATAATGAATTTTATGCACAAAACTGCATCAAGTAACACAGTTTTTATTATGCATTTAGTTGCATCCTTAAAAATTATGCATCTAAACGTTTTGCTGGAGTCACAAAAGTTATGCATTTTTTTGTGTCAACTAACGCGTCTGTGGTCCTGTGTGAATAAATATCGCGATAGTAAGTCCCTGCAGATCTCTTCCACATTATTGTTATTATTATTATTATTATTATTATTATTATTATTATTATTATTATTATTATTATTATTATTATTCCCAAGTAACCAAATGAATATTGGTCAACAGTTGATTTTCCATAGAATCACTATTTTTCAACAGTCGATAATGTACGTTTTGCCGCAGTAGTTTTCAAGCAAACGATTTTCACCATAACCAAATTAACAACCAGTTTTCATCTTAACCACCAAAAATGAACGCTTTTCTTACGGTGAATATTTGAACTAAACGAATTTAGTAACCATAACTTGAAGCTGAATTCAAAGTGAAAGTTCGTTGATTGCAATCAACAGTTTTGACTGCCTTGTGTCTCAAAGGGCTATTTAACGCACAAAAAATCAATTCAACCACAAAACATTGGGCTGATCATTTTTGATTGCCTGAATTTATTATTATTATTATTATTATTATTATTATTATTATTATTATTATTATTATTATTATTATTATTATTATTATTATTATTATTATTATTATTTAATCCAATGTAAATGGGTCTCGCGTGCCAACGAATAAATAATTATTTTTAATTCGGAAGATCTACGTGTATATTTTTATATCATCAGGCTATATAGCCAAGTATTTGTTTAAAAAACGTACCCTGCAGATCTTAAACTTTTTAAACCCAAAAAGCCACTAACGAATAAGAAAGTGAACCATACAAGTAAAGCAAAATTTTTAAGATTAAAAAAAAAAACTAAAGTAGTATTTATTTTTCACAAGTTTTTTTTTTTTCCTTGTGTTTCATAGACCAAGAAGGTTAATTAAAAATATGTCCTTCACGTCAGCTTCAAATCAATCGTAGGATGTAGCAAACATTGTGTAGTTACACTTTTCATCCTAATTGTATTTCAAAGTTGCACGTTACGTTCCTCACAAATACCGTCCTCTCATTCTTTTAAAACAAACAAACAAACAAACACACACACAGAGAAAAATCCGTTCTCCGGACAGCGGTATATTGTACGAATATACGGTATCCTCTTGCTTACTATAGAAATCAGTACGGAGCATACGTTATCCATATGCTACATAGGCACTGCCCTTAGATATTACATCATGCCATTGCAGGATGTCTGACATCTAACAGTTTTCCGTATATCACATGCATATACTTATGTTACCTTCGTCAGCTATATGTTATATACGTCCATTTGTATATGATATCCTGACCGCCTACATTGTTTCATACGGAAAGTACGTATAGATGGAACACTTATACGGAAAGTATTATTAAACATGCGTTTTCAGTTATACGTCTGCTGTACGTTAAGTCCAAAAACTACAGGAATTACGCATGTAACCTATCTTTTTAAGTAAGTCACCTACAATTTTTTTTCTCAGTGCACAACATTGCGCATAAATAAAACCTGCTATAGTCATTTTTAATTATACTTCTTGAGATAGAAGCATGAAAGTAATATCCGTTAAAGGTCCAAAGCATTAGTCTTGTCTAAGAATTCGTTTTGAAGGCAGGTTTCATTCTACTTACCTAATATGCATCTACTAACCCAGTAATGTAGAACTAAGGTATCTAGTTACTTTCTCTCGAGAAGAGGGGCGGATCCAGGGGGCGATCGCCCCCCACAAAAGAGAAAACTTTCTTATTTTATATATAAATAAATCCCATCCCAGAATTTAGAGCTCTTAGAAGTAGCTCTAAGTAGCACTATTACAACCCACCGCCCCCAGAAGTCCGTCCTGGATCTGCCACTGCTCGAGATTAAACAGATATTAGTAACTAGTAATAGGGAACCAAAGTAAAGGTATAGGGTAACATAATTATAGTAGTCACCTAGGTAAGAGCCGAGAAATTATTATTTCATTACCTGGACATTCAGGTACACACATTATACGTAGTTCGCTCACAAAGAAAACCAATTTTTTCCCCTCAAAGATCAAAATCTCAGGATAGCATTATTTAAGAAAAATGCAGCCTCATCTTCCTTGTGACGCTTGGTGATAATCGATTTGGATAACTCTTCAGAATAAAGACAACGCTACGTACATTGACAGTGCAAGAGTGTCTGCTAATACTCTTCTGATAATTTTTACCACTATAAGAAAAGTTGTTCCAATTTATGATTCAACCATAGTTAATATTTCTGTTTACATATTTATTTTATTTAGAGTTCCTACATGACTATGTGGTTTGCGTATGTGCCTTTGGCGTGGGCTATACGGGTTCTATTCCCAATGGGATCTCATGTGTTTCAGATCCTACGTTAAGCTGTAGAAAATAGTCTTTCCTTACTCCTAAAGACTTTTTTTCGTCATTCCTATTTTTACTTTTAGTTCACGTTCGCACTTCATATCATCACTAATAATACTACTCAGGAATCGAAAGATACTCACCTGTTTTATTTTCTCCCCTCCTACTTCTATACTTAACATCGACCGCTTCGTTTCAATAACCATGGCTTTTGTCTTTCTAACATTTATTTTTATCCCATATTCTACATACATCTTATTGATTTTCTTTTTAGATTCCGCAACAAGAGCCATGCAAACCGTATACACCTAATCACTCTAGGTCCTCCTGAAATGCAGTCTTTATTTTGTAGACTCTTTTTCACTATATTTTCTAGATAGATATTGAATAATATTGGTGAGACACAGCATCCCAGTTGAACTCCCCTTCTAATTGCACTTTCCTCTGTCACTTTCTCTTCTCTTCTAACACTTACTTGTTGGTTCATATATAAATTTCTTACGAATCTTCGATCTTTTCAGTACGAGGTTAAAAGTTTTTTTCTAGACTAATAAATTCCACATACACCTCTTTCCTTTTTGTATAAAACTTTCACCAATCACGCTTAATAGTTCAATTGCATCTCTTGTACCCTTACTTCTCCTGAATCCGAACTGTTCCTTTTCCACTTTTTCATTTTGTTCATCCATACAACCTACTGTTCAGTATTCGTAACAAAATGTTTGCTGCATACGATATGAGACTAATATTTCCATAATCCTCACACCTCTCTGGGTTCGATTTCTTGGCCATCGGTATCATGATCGTCTTCAGGAAGTTGTTTGAACACATTTCTGTTTCATGTCTTTCATTTCAGAATCGGAAAGTGTTGTATCAGTGAAAAGAAAATGTCTAAAATGCATCTTAACAATGGTTAATACAGTAATTGCTATCCTAAAGGTTTTCAATATATGCCTGAACTTCTGATGTGTCCAATGAGTATATGGGTAGAAACGACTTGTACACTGCAAAAAATACAGAAACTACTTTTATACACAGTAGAATATTGTACACATTACCGACACTCTTTGAACACCTCTAGAAAACACATATTCATCCCTTTTAGATACTGTGTTGTCCAAGTATGTCCCAGATGTATGTAAAAAAAAAAAAAAAAAAAGTTCAAAATGTATTCACCACTTTGTTTTCGAACTGTTTGCTGAGAAGAAGTGTCTTAAATATGTCACACTAGATACTGTTTTCGGAGAATGAACACTTTTGGACACGCAAAGGATACTTTATGAACACACACTTGATATACCCCTGACCATCTGTACTAAAAGTGTTTCAATCCTGTTTTATTGTTTACAGTGAAAGTGTTCTAACACTGTTTAAAAGAATGTTCATTGGACATATTAGAAGTTCGGGTACGTTTTAAACACTCTTAGGAAAATTGTTACTAACAACTGTTACGAGGCATTCTAAATATTTTTGTTCAATGATAGGCCGCTTCAAGATATGTCTGGACATGTTAAGCAATGACCAAAAGTCGTTTCTAAAAAAGTGCCTAAATCATGTTCAGACATTGACCAATAGCCGCTGTCGCCAGTCTAGTGGCTACTGCGCAAGCCTTTGATGCGGGAGTTCCGAGTTCGAATCTTAATGGGATATTTTCTAGGCTTGAAATTTGGAACACATTCAGAATATTCTGATTCCACTTTAAACTATACTTCCATGTCTCGTAAAGTCTCGGTATTGGAAAGGGAAGTCTAATTCCAACCAACCAATCCAGTGGATGTATATGACTTTATTTGGACCAAGATGACTTTACTCGGGTAGACCAAGATAGATGTGAGAAGATAATATACAGCAACATTTTTTAAAGATATGAGACCGAGTAGTTTCAATTCTGATCGGATATGATCAGGATCAGGGGTAAAAGTGGATTTGAAAAGGTAGGGAGACGCATGACGTCACTCGTCCCCCGTGCATATCTTCGCCCATTGTATTTTTTTTTTTTTAGAAATTGGGGGGACGGCATAGATATTTTCTGGAAGTGGGGAGACGATGTCCCCCCACGTTCCCCCAACTTTTACCCCTGATCAGGATAGGACTTTCTATTTCTGCAACGATGAATCTTCAGTTTCCTTAAGTAAAATAGATACTACAGTATTATATTAATTAACATGAAATAGAATATATATAAACATAATTGTTATATTCACTATTTGACCCATTTATCCACCATTTCTCTGCTGGATGGCGTTGGGACTTCCTTGCCTTCTACGAGATGCGATATTAAAATGGGATGTTTAGATGGGAGCGGAAAAGTTGTTATAGTTGATTGATAGAGCGGCTTCCGTTTGCAACTTGTAATCTTTCGGTAGAGATGGAACTAACAAGCATTATCTCGTCTTCGCTTAAAGGATAACTACATGCTACTTGCAGTCTTATTTTTCTGCATTCTAATATTGTAATATTTCTCGTACTAAAGCAGTTCCATTAATTAATATTACATAGAAACAAAATACTCTGAAATTAGTAAAGTGCCAACAATACCCATACGATTATTCTGCTCATTACAAATTGAGAAAATACAGAAGCATTATATCTATTGCCAGTGGCGTATTTACGATTTTATTTCGGGAGGGGCTTTGTTACCTTCCGGGGGTGGCTTTGCCTGGAAATGTGAAAATTCTGCAAGATATTTCATTTACTTTACTATACTAAGTAAGATTTCGGGGGGGCTTAAGCCCGGAAGCCACACCCCTAAATACGCCACTGTCTATTGCATACGGAGCAAAAAGAACAGAATTGTGGAGAATATTATATAACAAATTCAATATTTCTGCTCATGTTGCTCCGTATGCAATACCTCAGGGTTTATATGCAATATATTCGAGGATAATCACATACAGTAGGCCTTTAATAACTCGAAGCTGAAGGAAATAGGCAAAAATTCGACTTATCGAGTAATCAGGGTTTGAGTTATCAAGGTGACCACAACAAAAAATTCGAGATATCGAGGTTCCATGTTCCTTATTAAAAGTGACTATATAACCTCTAAACTCGAAGTTTTATTTCTCCAATTTTTAAAACTCTAAGTTGCGAAAGTTCCTTTAATTAAATAAAATAACTAGTAAAACTAAAATACTAGGTATGATTAAAACACAATTACAATACACATTAGCAACAATGGGGCAAGTACGTAAAAGCATAGACCTTCGAGTTATCGAGGTCACATCAAGAGAAATTCAACTTATAGATGTAAATTTCGACTCGTAGAGGTTCGCAAATGCGAAAGTTCGAGTTACCGAAGTTTTTAAGTATGATTATACGAAATTCTAAAAATTCGACTTATCGAGATTGTAATTTTGAAACATTCGACTTAAAGGTTATTTTAACATTGTGTGTTATGGAGAGGTCAAGGGAATGTGAAAAAATTGGAGTTATCAAGGAATTCAAGTTATCGAGGTCCAACTGAATTTACAAGCCAATCCCGTTGACATAGTCCAGTGACGAAGTTGTCTTGGAGGCAAGATACTGTGGTAAGGAACGACCTATACTGTGAGATTTGATGTTGCATGATTGTCTTCCCACCAGCCAACTGTACTAGATTCAAATTCCAATAGTGGGTCGGCGCCCACTTTTAATAGTAAGCTCCGTCTTTCATAACCTAGTTATTGCATAAAGATACACAAAGCGCAAAAACACACTGTGAATTATTGAAAATATGCATCTATGTTGATTTACACATAAAATTTCTGAATTCTTATCTTACAGTTCTCAGATAAGTGTTATGTAACCTCAAAACATAGTCAAGAGCTCCTTCGTGGCTATGTGGTTAGCGTACGCGCCTTTTGCGTCGGAGACCCGGGTTCGATTCCCGGCAAGAGTTCATGTGGTTCGAATTCCACGGTAATCAGTAGGTCCACGTCTCATATAGCCTCGCTGCTGAACGGGACGTTAAACTCGAAATCAATCAATCAATCAAAATATAGTCATCTTACTACAGAAAAAGAACACGGAAAATTTTATTTTAAAACCTGTTAATTAATTATAATACAATTGATTGAGATATTATTGTATCCTGTCTGAATTTCTAGCTATATTACTGTTTTGAGTGGCTGTATGGTTAACATACTCATTGTTGTATGAGAAACCAAGGTCAGATTCCCGGTGAGAGCTCGTGTTGTTTGGAATCCACGTTAAGCCCTAGGTCTACGTCTCACATAGCCTCGGTGCTTAAAAAAAAGAGGAACAGTAAACTCTAACCAACCAACTAACCATCTGCTTTGCTTCATTGCCATATTAGGTGGGGACTTAACTGTTACACCACTCCGCCAAACACGTGTGATGGATACCTTGCAAAATCTTAACATCTTTTCCTCAAATACATTTCTGCTGGTATTTCGTAAAGCATCACTTTTATCTGAAATTATTGCATTCTAGATGCCTTGACCTCTGAATTCTGATTTCCGCCTTCGGTCATTGCCCGCGGTTCGTAGGCAGTGAAAGGTTGAAACAGGCCGCTTTAGAATAACAAGAACACTGAAGGAATTAATGGGATAGATCTGTGCGTGATTCTTAAAAAGTTTGTGATCAATTACCATTTATTATGATCACGGCAATGTTGCATACATTTGTAACTTCTTAATGTGTAACAAGGGATTATTATGGAATTTAATCATGATTATGGGGTATTCGTACGGCCAGATGCGGCTAGTGAGGGAAGTCACACTGGCAAAATATAACGTATGCTTGAAACTAAAGAAACAAAAGTTATGTATCGTATAAATTGTTGTATACAACAATTAGTATATTAAGGAAGTTTACTTTTTTCGTTTCAAGCGAAAAAATTTTTTTGGCTGCGACTTCCCTCAGAAGCCGCCTCTGATTCTACGTTATTAGCAGGCCACCTGGTTTGGTTGATTAGATTTTAGCATTTTTTAAGCAGTATGGTTACACGAGACGTAGATCTACAATTTAACATGAAATCTGAATAATAGTATAAGCTCCCACCGGGAATCGAACCCGGATCTCCCGTCTTATAGACGCATACACTAATCATATAGTCAAGGAGGACTTCGGCAGATCATTTGGAGCAAACTATGTAGTTTCAATGCACCTCGTGGTTATCTAACATCTCCGTTTTGATGTTTGTTTTTAATGTGATAAAAAAAATTATTTTAATACCTTCCACCTCTGTCGTCCCTCCCTATTTTTCCTTCCACCGTTCCTTCTATCACGTCCTTTAAAATTCATTTCCTTCTTATTTTAATTTCACCTGATGTTCTAGTTGGGAGGTAAATGTTTAAAGTACTGGCTTCTTACAGTGTATTATTATTAAAACAAGAAGTGAAAAGTTATGATACTTAGGTAGTACATATGTAAGAATGTTTTGCACTACATTGTTTAGTGTAACGTCCCACGATAATGCTCTACCACTGAACCACCGCAGCCCTTCGATTGAACTTGTGATAGATGTTATTTTGAATAGTAAATACTTTAGCTTGAAAAGAGTTAATGCTATATCTTTAACAAATAACGAATTGGTTTAACTACTGTTTATAGTAGTTTTTAGTGGTGTAGTTTTTAATAACTTAGAGTTCTTTTCTCCTGTACTGTAGTACTAGTAACGTAACAAAAATAAATCTTCAGTCTTCTCTACTCCCACGTTTTGAGAGCTTATAGTTGTTTACGATCGCCAGTATCCACGTTTCTACTTCCCAGAGAACAACATTGCACACTAAATACTTGATAAGTCTTTTTTTTTTTTATCTTAACCTATTAATGAACGACACTTTTCTTCTTTCTAAACGTCTATTGCACGATTCCCATCATAGCTTTTTGCACTTCATTTCTTCAGTAACAATATTGCCTAGTTATCGAAAACTAGTCACCTTTCTGCTTTTTCCCCTTTCAGTTCTATGTAGATTTGATGTCAGACAGAGGCGTAACAATCGGCGGTGCAAGTGGTCAAACGTACTGGGGCTCCCCGGTAGAGGTCTGCACGGGCCGGAATTTTTAGCCCGGGCCCGGTCCGGCCCGTCAATTTATAATGTGAGGCCCGACCCGAGTCCGAAATATGTTTTAGCATTTAGGCACGAGCCCGGCACGAGCTCGTGTGATAACCAAATGAGCCCAAAATAAGCCCGAATTACTAGGAACTTCATAATTTACGCAAAATTGTATTTTTATGTACAGTAATTAGAAGTTTGATTTTGCTGTTGTGTTTTAAAAGTTCTCCAGAAAGAACGGTCGAAACGTCCAATAAATATCGTTGTACAGAACATTTACAGAGTTAGGCCCAAGAAATATGGTTATACTATATTTAAAAAATTACAGCCCGAGCCCGGGCCGGGCCCGAAGTGATATATGTGTTGTAACCCCGAGTCCGGCCCGCGACCTCTACTTCCCGGACGACATGGAACCCCCATCTACTGTTTGCAGACCTCTACTTCCCGGACGACATGGAACCCCCATCTACTGTTTGCAGACCTCTACTTCCCGGACGACATGGAACCCCCATCTACTGTTTGCAGACCTCTACTTCCCGGACGACATGGAACCCCCATCTACTGTTTGAAGCTCTTATTATTTATTACTGAATACTTAAATTAGTCCGTTATTTATTTTGCCTATGTGTATGATTTATATACAGGGTTTTCATAAAGTCTGGACGGATTTAATTTGCTTATAATTTTCATAAAAATGCTCATAATGAAATCAAATAAAGTGCAAACGGTAGCGGAAGGATTAAATTTTTAGTTGGTAACACTGTTACCGTATCAAAGATGGCGTCGGTGAAAGAGAAAGCGCAATGTGTTCTGTGGTACGCAGAGCTAAAATCACCAATTCTGGTGTGTCGAAAGTTCACCAAAGAGTTCAAAAAGCCGGCACCGACTGAGAGTGCATTCCGAAAGTGCCATGCTAAGTTCTTGGAGACAGGAAGCGTCCTGGACCGTCCTCGAAGTGGGAGGCCGCCAACATCGCCTGCAACAGTGAGCAGGGTAAGGGAAAGCATCATCAATAGCCCACAGAAATCGATTCCTAGTAGCACCCAATTGGAGGTGTGGCGGTGAATGAACTGAGCTGGTGCAGATTACAGGTAAAAATTTAATCCTTCCGCTACCGTTTGCACTTTATTTGATTTCAATATGAGCATTTTTATGTAAATTATAAGCGAATTAAATCCGTCCATACTTTATGAAAACCCTGTATTATAAAGTGTCAGACTGGTAGCAAACTTTTGTTTAATCTTTCCCCGACCCATTGTTGATATTTAACTAATGTTTAGAAAGTAAATTTAATTTAAATATTAATGGACTAAAACAGCTTAGGTTGAGCCCTTGAATGCACAATATCAAGATTCATTTAAGTAACGGCAATCGCGATCATCAATATATATATATCTTTGTAATAATTACCAAAACTTGATATGTAATATGTCTTTATTGAAGTCGAAAGATGGAGTAGGTTATTTTACCTATTACCCCTCCATAGGCCACAGAATGAGAGAAGTAAAAGGTTCCGAGCAAAGACAGGCCCGTAGCCAGCCCAAAAATGTAGGGGTGGGCGGCTGAAGTTAGGGGGCCCGATTCAATCATATGATAGTTCATCACCGTATTATAGTTCATTTGCAAGCCTACCATGAAAATTTTAGGGGGCAGCAAAAATTTAAGGAAGCCCGGCCCCCTAGACCCCCTGAATACGGGCCTGAGCAAAGAACCAGGGAACAATATATAAAAATGAATTCGAGAGGGCACGTTGTTATGGCTCTGGCAAGGATATTTAGCTTCGTGAAGTGAATGGAGAAAACATTACGAGCGAGGGAATGGTAAGGAAGCGGGTTATAGAGCCTTTGAAGATGGTCGCACTAATATTCATGAGAGTAATGAAGTGGGCGACCTTCTGTCATCACCGAAAATTTGGTGCAGAAAATTGACGAAAAAATGAAAGAGAACAGAAACTTAACGACAATTTCGTCGTTATCTGGTAAGTTTCTTCAAGTTTCAAGAAGTGAATTTGAAGAAGAATTTGTGTGATCAGCGCTACGACGACGATGATAAAGTCAACACGGCCGTGTTGCAGTGGTTGTCAAATCAGGCGGCGGATTTCTATGAGGATGGTATACAAAAGCTATTTGTACGATACGATCAGCCTTATAATATTGGTGAAAACTATGTAGAAAAGTAGGTTATGGTACAGAATTTCATGTAACAATAAAATTCTTACGAAAAGTATACTTCTTTCTTTTTATTTCAAAAAGTAGTAGTTACTTTAAAAACACGCCTCGTATATGGACAATTATTAGTTGTTTTTCTTCGAAATTGACTGGAATTTTTACGATTTCTTCTTCAAGTCTAGTAAAATGTTCCTTTGTTTCTCAAAATAAATTTGCTTTGTATATAAATTTAAATATTCTACTTAAATTTCATTATTAAATATTAAAATAGACAATTTATTGCAAAATTTAATTTTTACAAAATAAAACATTTAAACAGAATTGAAGAAGAAATTGATACAAAACATATGAAAATTTCATTTCATTTCAAAGAAAAGAGAATCGAAGGCATAAAACCAAAAATGATTCAGGTAATTATATTCAACACCATTAAGAACGTAAAGCTTACAACTGATTTGCTTTTTATTTTACTTTTTTAATATTTAAAGCCGAAGATTGAAACAAAGACATATTTGTCCTTGAAAAGAAGTGTTTTTATTGTTTGTCATAAGGTTTCTTCTCATTCCATTTTATCCCAACTTTTTTCTCATTTTTATACGTTTGCAAAGTTTGAAATTCCTGAAGAAGAATACCGTCCCCTTCACAGCATGATGTAACTAAAGCACCTGTAACACCAGTTTATGTTTTTCTAGTAGTTATAACAGATGTCATCAACATAAATCGTCTGTTTTTGTCACTGGAAAAGTATTGGAGATCTTTTTGGGTAGAGAGAGAAAAAAAAGAAATATTTTACGACCTTTAGGGAAAGAAAAGGAGACTATGTGGTATTCAGGATTTACATGGCCTATAACAAATACATAGACTAGGTTCCTATATGGTTTCACACAGTAACGTGGAATAGTTTTATAATTGGAAACTAGAGCACTTTCATTAAAAAAAAAAAAAAAATTGCAGCCATGGACGCTTGTACCAAGGGGCTAGAGGAGGCAATAGCTCTTCGCTGGATTTTCGAAAGGGGTTGTTATATTTTCGAAATACAGAGTGTATCAAAAAGGACACTGCAACTTTGAAAACTCCTATTGATTTACTCGTGTATCTTACATACATGATTTTGGTGTCATTTGGTACCAAAATACATCAAGTTTTGACTCACGTAGTAAGTACACTAGTTCAGAAACAAGCCACTACAAGCGCTAGCAGCGAAGATGGCTACCCTTACTAGTCCCGAGCGTGCTAGCTGTGTGGTTTGGTTTGAAGAATCCAAGTCTGCGACAACTGTGCAACGTAATTTTCGTAGTATGGTAAAGATCCTCCCAATAGGCCTACTATTTTATTTATTAGTGCTATAAGTGTTTTGTTGAAACTGGATGTTCGGTAAGACACAACAAATCTTCAGATCGTTCCCGTACGCTTGAAGACGACGTAAAGCAAATGAGACTTCAGATATGATGTATAACGCAAAACCAATGGAAGCCACATTGAACCTCTTTAGGTATATGGTAAAACACTTGTTGTACAGTATTTTGCTACAAACCATGTCTGTAAGCTAAATAAATAAATAAATATGAGTTAGGGATGCGTACGAGACGAGTCGATACAGAATTTTCCTGACAAAATTCGAGTCGAGACACGGCTCTTCCAATAGAAAAATACATTTTTCGAGTCGAGACATCACTTTTACAGCACATTTTCAAAACGAGACAGCCACGTGCGCATCCCTAATTGAGTTTTCAAAGTTGTAAACTCCTGTTTGATACATCCTGTTTCTGTCAAAACATGTTAGATTTACTTACCTATACATTACAATATTTACTGTAGTAAATAAAGTTGTGAAATTTTCATCAATAATAATTGTTTTACAGGAAGTTTAATGCGTATCAGATGTTCATATGCGCGACTTCTCTTGAGTGTTTTGGTTTTGCCCCCCAGAATTTTTGAAAAAGAATATGCAAGCATTTCTGATTTTCAGCACATAAAACATGCAAAAAGTATTTTAGTAAGTGTTCTCTTCATTACATGGTTGCCAGACTGGTATACGAGTTATTCACAAACATCCAGCCAACATCAGATCGTTACTCAAACCAGTGAAAGACAACCTTCACCTGCGCACTCCTGGCGTATACCGTGTGAATGTGGCAGATCATACATAGGCAAACTGGAAGTACTATAGAACAGCGTTTCCTAACTGGTGTGCCGTGAATGGGCCGCTGGTGTGCCGCGAGTAAATTGAAACAAAATTATTAATTCTATAGCAATTAAATTGCAGGAGATAGGGGAAATGTATATTTGTATTTCACATTACTATGAACCTCTAATATGAATCTACAATTTTAAGGTATCGACGTGGAATCGAACAACTTGAAGGAAGGTGGCTGTAGACAGTCCAACACGAGGGGCTATAGTTTAAATGTTAATGCGCTTTCATTGTATTATAAAATTAATATAGGTATGTCATGTACCAACATATTGCAAGACTTATGGCTCAACCTTGTATTAAAAGGACAATTATGGACAAAAATTTTGTTTCTGCATACGAATATGCAATGACCCAACACAAATTTTAATTACGTATTTTAATGTGGAGCTTGCGACACTAATTGGCGTGCATGTGATATAGCAACATAGCGTAAGGGTCCCAATATTTGATGTTACCCCCTGTTCACGTTGTAAACTCCCCCACGGCGGTAAAGGAATCCCGAAGAAGTATAACTTTCTCACTGAAATTACGTAAGTTATTAGTTCCACAGGTCTCCAAAAGCAGCGGAAGAAATAGTCAGTAAGACCCCGTCATAACATATCAGTGTTATTAGAATTCCAGCCCTCATTGAAGCAACTATAATTTCTAATATTAGAATTTACGTTAAAAGTCAGCAACGAGAGAAAAATACTGAGCCGAATCAAGTTTACTACACAAATATAAGCTCAATATAACAATTTATTCGTAAAAATTCCAACAAATTAATTTTGCAAACAACTAACACTTTAACAATTTAGCATTAATAATCCTGCAAAAGGACTGCAAATAATATTTTTAATTTAGTTTAAAACCTATATGGAAACAGATAATACAGATCAAACTGTTTGAATTTATTCTCTTCTTTACGGATTTTTTTTTTGGGGGGGAGGGCTTCAATTTTCTTTAACATGCAAATCATGAAATATTTTAAACAAAAAGAATAGCAAAGTTTTAAAATTTCAAAGATTAGTACCTATAACACAATACCAATGCAATACCAACTAAAAATCGATTAATTTATCATGACTTTAATTATTACTCATTTCAAATAAGCAAAGTTAAAATAGTCAAGACTTAGCTGTTACAACTCGTTATTGCTAATTTAAAAAAAAATCTTAGCATAATTGAAAGCTGGATTCTATAGTTCATCCGAGCTTCTTCGTGGCTAAGCAATTAGCGTACGCGCCTTTGGCGTGGTAGACCCACGTTCGATTCACGACAAGAGTTCATGTGGTTCGATTTCCACGTTAATCAGTAGGTCCCATCTCATATGGCCTTGCTGCTGAAAGGGACGTTAAACTCAAAATCAACTCAACTCTATAGTTCATTCAGATTTTGGTAACAGTTTAGAGATGGGGGGGGGGGACAAAACTAGCCAAAAGCAGGATGATTTCCAGGAGAAGTGAGTTGATAGTGGGGATTGGCAATTGATGTTTAGTGAGTACCTTGTTTTGGTCTAAATTTTGATAAACGAGCCGTGCGGAGTTTATAACCCCCTTCGCACGCTGTCACTCGCTCAGCTATACTTTGTGATGTAAGTATCACTGAAGTTCTTATATATGCAAGATTGGGGAAGAAACTACCTACCCTACCCCTATTCTAAACTAATTTAACGTATTGAACCATGAAACAACCAAATGTGAGTAGAAAATCGCAAAAACTTGATGAAAACCCTGTCCCACCATCGCTAAACAAAGGCCCAGATTTTTAACGAATTTGCCTCTTTCTACTTCTCGGACCTAACCGAAAGCAAAAAATGGGCCAAAATTTCACAACCAACACATTCAACAAACATTTGAACTACCTACTTTCGAAGGACACAAGAAATAGTCGAAATAGGTTCATTGTACTTACCATCAATTTGTGGAACAGCTCCAGGACCTCTGACCAACCAGACTTCTTCACCCTTCCTCCACAATCAAAAGACAAAATCCAAAGAGAAGCGGAAATCAATTCAGCGGCAACTCCAAATAATGCAATGAAATTGAAAATCACTCACGTCCTTTTACTTCCCGTATTCTTTCTTTGTTTCTTTCCACCAAGAAATAAAAGAGAATGGAAAAATACAATCATATAACAAATTATCAACTCGTTGAATTAACATCGTAAAAGGTAAGCTGTATTATATTCATTACGACGAAAAAGGAAAAAAAAAAAAGCTAATTAATTGGCCGAATTTCTTCCCATTTGAAACACGATAAGCAACATTTAAACTGCTGTACAAAATACCAACAAACTTATTTTGTCTTCGACAACATATCGCGATCTTTTCGCATTCCTTTCATTGTGTGTAAAACACACAAGTCTTCTACCCGCGAGGCATCGTAACCCAGAGGTCTTATCAGATCAATGTTAAAGCTAATAAGTTTGCTTCATTTCTTCCAATTGTCGTAAACAGGCCAAGTTACTTGTAGTTGTTGTAGTGACGACGTAAGCTGCTACAAAATGTTCTAGCTTAGTTCTTTTTTTCGAGTCCGCTGCTGTCACAGAAGAGATTTTCAAACGCCTGGCGTACATTTCAATCAATTTTTCGAGCTGGGGAATCTTTCCTTTTTTGTTTTTGAGTCCAATAGTAAAAGAAATAGGATAGATCCAGCATGTATGCTCTGTGTTGATCATGCGCTGAATGGGAAGAAAGAAGAGACTCGGAGCAAGAAATATTTATACTTTTCGCGGGAAAAAAGGCTGATTCATTGGTTCAAGGGCGAGAGAGCTCGTCATCAGGTTTTCAAAGAACGATTATTTGCTTTTCGACGCTCATGTAACAAATTACTATGAAAATATTTTTAAAAATATTTTAAAAATATTTTTTTTAAAAAATGTACTTCACGATTTAGGAATTTAATGACATCCTTTAAAAAAATAAAGGGACAAACGAATATTCTTGAGCTGCATTTTAAATTCATTTATCTCTGAAATGTTACTGGGAAATCATGCATGAAAAACTACAAACAAAGATGAAAATGTTACACTTGCAATTCAAGTAAATTGCAATAAAATGCAAATAACTAGATGTCGAAAATAAAATTTCAAATTTTACAAAGGAATAGAGTACAAAAACACGAATTTCTCTTGTTTTTAATAGCTTGAAGGCCTGAATTATCGTGGTTTTGAGTCAATTTCCAAGTCATATAGAGTGGGTTTAAGGCGGTGAACAGTCACAAAGGTTCAGTAAATTTGATTCCCGCTACAATTGCGGAACTCCATACTTATTTTGGAGCTTCTTCTTCGTGGATACATGATTAATGAACGCGTCTTCTGCGTGAAATACCAGAGTTCAATTCCCGGTAGGATCACTTGTGATTTAGATTCTATGGTATATGAGTTGGTGCTTAACTGGAATGTTCGAATAAATTATACATTTGCTTTAGAACAATCGAAATGAAATGCATACTTCAGTTTCAATGTAGCCCTATCATGAAAGTGTTATCACGTCCCTACTTTACAAGTTAATATATATATTAATTAGGGATGGACAATTCCGGAATTTTTACTTTCCGGAATCTGAAAAGTAAAATCGGAAAATTCCAGAATTCGGAAAAATTCCGATTTCGGAAAAAAATCGGAATATTCTGATTTGGGAAAAATTCCGGAATTTTTCCGAATCCTGGAATTTTTCCAAAATCTAGAATTTTTCCGAAATCTGAACTTTTTCGAATTCCGGAAAGTGAAATTTCCGATGCCAGAAAATAAATTTTCCGGATTCCGGAAAATTTTAGCCATGCCTATTAACTTATTAATGGACTGAATAACTTTCCACTATTACTTAATTTTTGTATCCTTTTCAAATTATACCGTTAATAAGTATGTATGTTAATTGATATGAAACCAAATTATTTTTACTGAATCCATTAGGAAATTCAAACTGAAGAAATAAGTTGAGCAGTGAAGGCAATATCAATTGATTCCGCTTTATCAGTATGTTGAACTTCATTGTACTGAGTAATATGTTTAAAATTAAGTTCAATAACTAGGACACACTTATATATGGATATACAGAGGGCGTTCAATAAGTTTTGCATAGATGTGTATAATATTTTTATAAGTTGCAATATGATACGATTTAGCTTTAAAATCGTAATAATTGTTGTTACCTATTGCTCGCAGGTAAACCATAATAGACACTGGAGTAGACATCAGGACCCGACAACGGTTGGTAATGGAGTTCCTGTTCAAAACCAGTGATGAATCAACCACATCAATTCATAGGAAATAGTTTCGATTTATAGGGATGGCACATTGGACCGCGCCAGTATTCAACGTTGGTTGCAGCTGTTTAAAAAGCCTAGACTTTCCAGATTAGGTCAGAAAGTTAGGCCTTCTTTTTCTGGGATCAGTGTGGTGCCATTTTTATAGACTTCTTGGAACACGGTTCTACAATTAACAAGTAGCGTTATTGTTTGTCACTGGAAAGATGCGATGTTCTCTTCAGACGGAGAAACTGGAGCTGCAAGATAAGGTCATCAAATTTCATCATGGCAATACCAAGCCTCACACAGCCATGATCACAGCAGAAAATCATCAAAATGGGATGAAAAGTCGTCTCTTAGTCTCCCTATAGTCCGGACTGATCTAAAGCCTGTGACAAACATCTTGGCATTTCAGCTAAACGAATAAAACGCAAGCTTTGACGCGACGTTGCCGAATGCTAAGGGGTGTGGCTATGGCTAAGCAGACAAATTACAGCGCGATCAGGTGGCAGAGGATAGACGTAGATGTGTACAAAATAAACATGGCAATACCGCTGGCCTCTCATTTGCTGGCAGCATTTAAAGGGAACTTCGAGCGCCGCCTTCAAATGCCAAGATGTTTGTCACGCCGTTTATATCCGGACGGATCTCAGTCTCCGTCGGATTTCTTACTGTTTGGTCGTCTAGAGGCCCACCTGCGAGAGAAAACAATCGACAATTACAAGGTCCTCATTTCTTGTGTGAAACAATGATGTAAAAGTCAGCCACGTGAATTTTACCAAAGTGAATTCACAGCATTGAAAGAACATTGTACGAGATGCGTCACAGCAAATGGAATCTACATTGAGTGATGTGGTATTGCAGCCAAAGGATCAAATTATATTTATCTAAAATTTTATCACCATATTACACCTGAAAACAATATTAGAACTATCTGTGCAAAACGTATTGAATGCCTCTTGTATGATTATGCAATACAATATTTGTTGTTATTTTTCTGTAATATTTGTATATCATATTTTAGTTTAAGAATGCCTTCAAAAAAGCCACTAAAGGCCTGAAACCGGTGGTGTTGTGGATAAGGGAGGAAAATTAAGTTTCACTACCACTCCGATATGACTCCTCCCTTATAGAACTCTGGAGCCACCACTGGGCCTATCTTATGCCAACTGAGATATACGTTGAATCTCTAATTGTGATAAATTGTATTTAAGATAAAATAATACTATTAATATTGGAGGATTGATTTCAAAATGTCTTAATACCCATTATATCTCTAAATAGTAATCTATTCCATTGAGTTGAAATAGAGGAACCGAATGCCTACGAAACTACATATAAACCAACAGCTGAGATAGGATAGGGAAAACATAATGAGAAAAGCGTAATTAAAAAGAGAGTACATTTTTGTGTTTTGGGTTTCATTGTTCCTTTTGATACATAGGATTAGAATTTAGGATTTAGATTTCTGGGCTTTCGGCATCTATGGCCAGTTAGTCCTTCACGTATATGAGGGATGATGTCCCTCGGCAAGTGCACTATCCGGAGAAAGGGAAGGAAGGAAGCGGCTGGGACCTATAAGTCAGGTACCACTCCGGCATTTGTTTGGTGTCAATGAAGAAAACCTCATTCACGGTGGCTGGCCTGAAATAGTGTTTTACACTTTTTCGACCGAGTGCCGCCACCGTTAATCGAACCCGAGACCGCTCGCAGCGAAGGCAAGAGCGTTAGCGACTACGCTACGTGGGGCCACCCTTTTGACATATACTAGCTCCAGTGGATTTTCTTGCTGGCCGTAATTGTGCATTGGCAAATAAACTTGATCGAATAATGAATCGAAATTAACTGTTTACTTTCACTCTACAAACAAACTTTGTTAAAGTGTTAACTCATGATGAACTTCCATTTTTTTGGCTTGTCACTGTATCAAACAAAGCTGCTCTATTTCCCACAACTCTATGAAAAAACTGTACAAAACCAGTGCATTCATTCGTAACTAAATGATTCGAACTGCTGACTCATTTTACATGTAGTAACTCCTGTCATTTTATTGAGCGACCTAAGTCTTACAACGGTAGTGACTTGGTGTTACATTTAATCCCTAAGATTTTAAAGAACTAACTGGCTGAAACTGCGTTCTCTACATAGCGCATCATTCACACATGAACATGAATTTCCTTGTCATACCTCACAACATCTGTACATGTCCCTTTACAGACACAAGTGAAGGACGTTTTGATTTAAAAAAAAAATTGGCAAAGGGTATCGTAAGGGGAAATAATTTCGATTATTTTTTACAATATCCCGCACCATTTGCAAGATTTGAGCCTACTTCCGGTTGGAGTTTCTAAGTCATGTATGATAAGTGTTTTCTTTCTTCTTGCATGCAGTATGTAATAAGCAAATACAGATACCTGGGTACATTACACACACAATTAATTATATCAGTGATGTATATGGTGTTCATTGGGCAAAACACGCCACACAATAAATATTCATCTTAGACTGGAGAAATGGTTGTCCTTCGTTTTTCATTATTATTTGGCCATGAAACAAACGCCGGAGTGATATACTAATCCCGTATATAAATGTGTGGTGTTGGAATGTATAATTCGTAGGATATGATGCTTAACTTTTTAAATTTCAATACTTTCAGTGTACCCCTAAAAAATGTAATAAAGAAATAACGGATATTTTTAATAATTTATTAGAACTGAATAATCTACAGGAAATTTGCAATCGATCAGTGAAATCGGCATCTTTCTAGAGCTTGTGGTTTTCGAGATATTATTGCCAAAAGAATTGACCACAAACATATAAACGTCCACAAACATATAAACTTTTCTTGACCACAAACATATAAATCTATTATTTTAATATATAGATAGGTGACGTTCAAATATACATATGACAACATTTACACACTTTCTTACCTAGAGAAATGACAATAGGTTTCTAGCGGTGCAGAACTGTAAATTTAATTAATATTATCAAAAAATATATGATAAGCAAACAATTTTATTCAAATTGTATTACATATTTAATAATCAGAATAAATTTGTTTCTTTCTTTTAGTGTTTTCACGTTTCTTTCCAACAAGGATATCTGAGACTTACAGTTCAAAATGGGAATAGAATGCCATCAGTGAGTTCCCACCGGAAATCAAATCTTGACGCACCTTCCGTGCATAAAGATAACACTCATCAGTTAACCACGACGTAGTTCAATTTGACTTTTTCTTTTTCTTTCTCTTTAAACAGAGGGTATATACAGCAGATTTTCGAGTACCCGGCTTGCGAGTTTCCGGCGACCTCTGCACTATCAGACCTAGTTTTAAAACAGAAAGAAAAAATACGTAATAAATGAGAATTTTTCTCCTGAAACTGATTTATTCGACTTGTTACGCCCTCATAAAATGTGATTTTGCTCACGAAAGCTGTAATTTATGAACTTTTTTTAAACCCTAAAAACGGTACCGGTAAGTTTTGATTCTTTCGGTCCTACCTTTTCACATTTTAACATTTCAATAAATGAAAAATCAACTTTCAATAATGTATTTAAAAATTATGCTTAAGTTTTATATTAATGTTTCCTTATATGCAAAGTATACAACATTTGGTTTCCTGCAATTGAGTTAGACATTTAAATATATATATATATATATATATATATATATATATATATATATATCTTAAAATGTGTACGCTATTTCTATTCTTGAACTTCCTTTTCTATAACAAATATTTCTAAATACTGATCTGTACTAAAAGCTCAGAAAATATGAATAAGTACGATTTTTGATATAAAAAGTTTGATTACACAGTCACACAAACTGGACTTCAGGGTATGAATTCGATGTATTTTGATACACAGAATCCAAATTTCGAAACCGCAAGAACGATCGATCGTACCCGGGAAACCACTGTGTACGTATATGTAAAGAGGAAGGAGGGAAAGAGAAATGGAAATAAAGGAAGAAGTAGGAAAAGAAAAGGAACAGAGGGACTTCAGTTGTTTGATTGTTTCTTTCTTTTTTATGAACGGACGAAAGAAAGAGTTCTTTCTTACAAGGTACATTCGCGAAGTGTCCCCTCGGGATTCGTGTAAAATTGATTCGAATACAAAGTTCTCTGCGACCCAATATGTATTGTACTAATTTTAGCGGCACATACCAGTAATTTCCATATTTATGGGCCTTCATATATGATCTTGCATCGTTTGGCCTAATCCTCGTTTCGCCTAACCAATTATCTGGTAGTTTTATGACAGATAAAAGATAAGCTTTATGTCCGCCATTTTAGACGAAATAAGGATACTCGTTTGGCCTAATCCTCGTTTTGCCTAAAATGGTGGACTATAAAAAAGTCGTTGAGATGAAACTGGAGGGAAATTTTTCGAAAAAAAATATTCCCTACTATGTGAAGAACTGAGAAATACAAATTAGTTTTCCCATTACTAATTTGTAATAGGACTATTTGCTTTCGGAAAATGTTTGACAATTGTACAGTTACTTTTCCGTTCCATTTTGAGAATATTAATGCCCCCACAGGGTGTATAGTGACTATATTTGAGATGAGAGAAACACAAAAAGTTACACCTGTTATTAATTTTGTTTAAAGATGAGTGCTGTTCAAAACTAATTTTTAGTTTGCAGTTTGTTTCCAAATACCTGTATCTGATATTGTCAAATGGTACTGCTAATCGATACGTTAAAGGAAATATAGTTTGTGTGTTTCTTCTTGTGTAGGTGCAAAAGTTTTTTTATTGTAGGTTTTGCTGATCTTTCAGACGATTTCATTCCAGTTTCAACGCTTTTTTGAAACTGTTAATGCATTATAAGAGATCCGATTGTGATTCTATTGTAATTACAATTCGTATGAAATTTGTAACTATTTCGAGCTAGATCTGACAAAAGATCCCTAAATTTGCTCATAACTTAACAATGGACAATTGTGATCGCAATGAGTGATTTGTGACAAATCGCTCCGCTGACAAATTGCTCTTTGGATAATTCTACAATTCAAACATCTCAATGTGTTACTGACAAAGAAAGAAGAAAAATATATTTCATTTCTTATTATTACTTTTGAAATTACAACTTTTGAGTTTAATTTCCACTCGTTTCACATACTACCGGGAATGTTCATAGCATAAGTCTCTGAGATGCACACTGAAATTTAAATCCGGGCTTCTCGGTGGTTGTTTCAGCAGGAAGAATTTGAATGCTCTTCCAAACACGTGGTGGCCAACCGGGATCTGTTACGAGGGTGGTTGCCCTGCTGATACACTCCATTTGCACTCATATGACAGAAATAAAGATATAGTTGACTCTGGTGATCTTCGTACTTCGATACAATACGGGTGAATAGTAGGTACTAAAGGTCCAGAACATTGCTTACAGGAAAACACTATAAATCAACATGGTCTCCATTATCTTGTACAATTCCAACCTGACATGATTTCGTTGGGCTGGCACCAAATTATAGATCACTATTGGCGTGATGAGATTGAAATCGAGAATCATCGCACCAGGGTTTGCTGGTTTAAACCAGCTGTTAAAAAAACGTTTAAACCAAAAAAAAAAAAAAAGGAAAGAAAAGAAAAATGTTCGTAAAAGTATAAGTGTTCATACGTTTACGGGTTATCACGTTTCACTCCCGTATATTATTCGTATTATATTCAGACCTAAATTTCCCATTCATTACTCAAAAAGATTATACTACAAAAGCAACTTTTGTATTTTTTTATAAGTTTATGAATGCTTCTTTTGTGATTTTTTTAAAATAATTTTTTATTATTGTTATGCAATTTCAATCAAAGAAAAATTCTAAATATTGTTTCGTTTTAATAATGTTTACTATTGATAAAATACATCGAAATGCTGTAGTTTTTGGGGGCAGAGGAGGGTTCATACAAATCGCACGAGAGGCATTTATTGAAATCAGAAGTATCTTTGGTATTTATTTATGTATAAATGGGCCAGAGCCAAAGTGGACTCAAATAATTCGTATCTTTATTCACTTTTCTTACAGATATGCAAATTAAGTCTATTTCTTCTTTTTCTCGTTGTATTTCTCTATCTTGAACTAATAAAAGTCGTAATGAACTAACTTGGACTAAATTAGTTCTTCTGTACTCTGCAGCATTTTGAAATTGTTCATATGTAATTCTGTATAATGGTTTCACTTGTGCAACCGGTCATCTTTTTGTCCTTCTGAAATGGCTCTTGACAGTTTCCTTAACAAGTACCTAAAGATCAACACAACGTATTTTTACCAGGAGTCCTTCATGAGTGAGTCGGCAGACATATCGCATTTGTGGTCAATTAGTCCCGGTTTCGAGTTCAAATGGAGGACAATTTCTCTCGGATGTAACCCGAGAAGCGGTTTGATTCCGCTTTAAGCTTATGTGACCTCTTCCAGCATAACCCGGTTGTTGCATATAACACCAAGATGGAACAAACTTATTTCTCTCCATATGTGATATAAATACATACAGCAAATTATTTAAACAAAAAAAAAAACTGGTTTAAACTCAAAAAAATACCGGGTTTAAACAAAAAACGGGTTTACTTATGTTTTTAACATGATTTCTGCCAACCCTGCATCGCACCATGCTACTCGTTTTTATGGTCCAGTCACGGCATTCTGTTGCCAGTGTAAAACATTAACCGTAGTGACATATAATGACAATTAGTAGACCCTAACCTCGTGGGTTATCGGCTTCTGAAGTCCATACGATGAAGCGAACGTTGTCTACTAACTATCCGGCTGAACCCCTTATTCAGTTAGGTGTCCGTCTTGGCAAAGGTTTACTGGTGTTCGGTGCAGTAAGCAAAGTTATGAAAACATTTATACCTTACATGTGAGTTTCTTTTTACATTGTTAACTTACTGTAGATTTCCAAATTATGCAGATTCAATATTGAAACCGGAAATATATCTATAACTTACGGCAGGAATAGAGTGATAATGTGAGACATGCAACCTGTTTATCGGAAACTGAATTCTCATCAAAAACGATTTCTCATTATCTCTTACGATTTTTATTATTTAGGAATCAATATTGAAACCGAAAGTTGTACTAGTTCTTACTTTAATAGAAGACTCAAGCTGAGGTGAAATCTATTCTTAAGATTTGGAATCCATACCATAAATCGTTTGGATCGTTAGAGCATGTGTCGATATGTATACGATATATGAGTAGGCCAATGGCAAAACCCGTTAAATTCAGTTAAAGAAAATGAGATAGTGGTTGCTCTGGAAACCTTAGTTGGAAGGCTATTATTTCCAAATAGTATTCAGTAGAAAAAGCCATTTTAACTAGTTGAAAATTGAGATTGAAATATGTGCCAATTACCAAAACTTGTTAAATCCATCATGTCAACAGATGCAAAACCAGTTAAATCCCTCTTCCATATTCAGTTTCATAAACTGTTAAATCCCAAACCTGCAAATAACCTCATGAGGAAAGCAGAATCAAACCCGGTTAATTCCATATTTCAAACAATTTGTGGTTTCGTACTTTATAGGATTAGTCTAGTAATCTGAATATTTATTGCAACTCTTCGTAAATCATTTGAAATTTTATTTGGCAGAATTTGAAGTGTGTGCTTTCATTATTTTTTTTTATTTTTAGACTGAAAATTGAAAAAAAAAAGAAAATGAAATCTTTAGTTTTACGTCCCACGTTTATGCCGGTCAGGCTAAAGGAGACGGTGATGATGAGAAATGAATGAAATGGTAGAATGAAGAAAGTGGGAGAAAACGGGACAACCCCGAAAAAAACCCACGAGCACGGTGTTTGCCCACCACAAAGTCCACATGGCGCGAGCTGGGATCGAACCAGGGCCCCAAGCACCGGAGGTGAACGCTCTACTACTGAGCCACCGCGCACCCTGGACTGAAAATGGAGACACTATACGTCTTAACGTAACTGTTTGTGAAACTTTTCTGTTCTTATTTGCTTTTCTTTAATAATTACTAGACAAATGGACGCAAAATCGAAAGAAAACGATACTCTAAGCAGCGATGATCATGATTTTGTTATCAGACAACACCAAAATTGTCTAGAAAACGTACAAGACACATGAAATACTAGAAACGAAATGTAGCCAAAAAGACAAGGTGAGTGGACTATCTATGGTTAAAAGTCGTTTGTTTTGTATTTCAGGGTAACTCTTTGCTTTGAACAGAACATTGTTGGATTAGGTTCTTCTTTAAACGGTCTCTTCAGCTTCAGCAGAACCTCTTTCTTAAAATGTCTCGTGTCAATTATCATTCAAAATTATAACATGCTTCTGGTACAACATGTTAAAAAAATTTTGCCACTTATTTATCATTTCTGATTCTCTTTCTGCCACTGTTTTGCTCAAACTCAACCTTGCACATTTTGTTTTGCTATATTTCAAATGCATATATTGGGATAATTGACAAATTAATATTCACCCTATGTTAGTCCATAAAAGGTTACAAACTCTTCCAAAATATAGTTGTTCAGTTTAGAAATGCATACGGATAGGTATAAATCCGCTTGTAGTTACGAAGGGTTTGACGATTGAAAACAGCTCAAAGCTCACGTTTTACAAAGAGGTTTTTGAGGAATAGAAAACCGAGAAAATGGTGATACACCAGAGGACGACGACGATATGGATTTCCATTTAGATGATGATGGAGAGGAGGTTACATAATTCAATTTTTTGCACATTTGGATCCATTGTTTTCAATTTAGAACAAAATTAATGTAGCATTTATGTATCCATGTTCATTTGTGCCAATCTTGTGCAATGTATAGTTGATAATACATTCCCCCCCTAATATTTTAGTAGTCATAATACTGATTTCCGACTCTGACTCCCTTTCTTTTTGATAGGTTTTGTATCTTGAGCCTCAACAACAATGGTCGCTCGTCCAGATGCAAAAGCTGTTGTTTCCATTTACATAAGCAAAACCTGTTAAATCCAAACTATTTTCTTCAATAACGCAATTCACAGACTAGTGTGATTATACAGCTTTCGACAGACCAACTCTCACATTATTCTTATTTTTTTTAATGTTCTCTAGTTTCTAATGTTATTTTACAATTATGACATGTTTAAACAGTTTTTCTCGATTTGTCACAAATTTTAAAATGTGAATTTAACGGGTTTTGCTATTCGCCTACTCATATAGATTCGTATATATCCCTGGTTCTAGTAAATACATACAGGTGTTTTGGTAATCCTAACTCCTCGAAAATAGTTAATATAATATTAATCTATATATTTTACAATTCTTAATTCTTTATATACTAGGGAATTTTCTCTTATATAATTTCCCTCTAGTTGAATTTCCACGATTTTTTCTTATTGTCCGCCATTTTAGGCGTAACGAGGATTAGGCCAAACGAGGATCCTTTTTTCGCCTAAAATGGCGGACACAAATCTTATCATTTATCTGTCATAAAAATGTCAGATAATTGGTTAGGCAAAACGAGGATTAGGCCAAACGTGGCAACACGTTCATATATCCGGAATTCAATCATATACGACGTTCACCTCTGGTGCTAGGGGTCTCGGGTTCAAACCCTGCTCCCGCCAAGTGAACTTTGTGGTGGACAAACACCGTGTGCGTGGGTTTTCTCGGGGTACTCCCGTTTCCTCCCACTTTCTTCATTCCACCATTTCATTCATTACTCATTATCACCGTCTCCTTTAGCCTAACCGGCATAAGCGTGGGACGTAAAACTCAAAATTTCATTTCATTTCATTTCAATCATATACGAGTAGTACTACTTTAGCGCTCGGACATAAAATTGCTTTTAGTTTCTTTAAAGAGTCTTGTCACTCTACAAGAACTTGTAGTTGTCATAAAAATAAATCTTCAAACCCTACCATATTTCACCATGTAAACATAGTCTTGAAAGGGACACAGAACATTTTTTTCCATCTTGCAAGGAGTTGAACAATGTGCAACTTTCTGAGACGTCTTGCTTGCTACCTGCTATCGCCCTCCCGCTGACATACAGGAAAAACCAGTTTCGCTGCTTCTGAAACAACGGATTCTTTTGCACAAGGAAGGGAAGTGCGCCAAAATACACGTTTTTAATGAGAAGGTTCACTGTTTGTTTACTAGAGTGCAGTGCTGCATGAGTGGTGATACCTTTCTTGCTTTCAGGAAGTTGTAACATCTAAACAGTAAATAGAAAGATCGGGATTCAAGTTTTTTTTTTTTTTTATGACAGCTGCAAGTTCTTCTAACGTGACAACGTGCTTTTAGATGTAACTGAACATGAATGTGGGCATATGCAAAACAAATTGGATCAAGTACTGCTTCTCTGACACATGTTACCCACTATGAATTTGATGTAGCTATCACTTGTATCTATTTCCATTTGAAAAAAACAAAAGTTGAATCCAATATGGCGGATCCAAGATGGCAGCCGAGGTGGGTAGCATGTGTCAGAGAAGCAGTACTTGATCCAATTTGTTTTGCATATTCCCACATTCATGTCCAGCTTCATCTAAAAAAACTAAAATCAATTTTGTGTCATACAAGGCCCAGAAATATGCAAATTACCGGTATGGGCCGCTAAAATTAGTACAATACACATTGGGGTGCGGAGAACTTTGCATTTGAATCAATTTTACACGAATCTCGAGCGGGCACTTCGCGAATATACCTTATTAGAAAAGGAAAATAAAAGAAAGAAATGAGAAAATATTATTATTATTATTATTATTATTATTATTATTATTATTATTATTATATTTTATTTGACTAATAACTTTAGTTTGATGACTAGCAACATTCCGCTAAATGTAATAATTTTAAAGCGTCTTCTTTTAGTTCATTGTTTGCTTATTTTGAATCTTAATTCATAAGTTTACTATATTTTAACAACGCAACAAGGTACACTCATGTCCAAAATTATTGTCGCATGTCTATAAATATGTTGTTCTAGGAATATAATTTGATAACGAATTCGCCCGGTATTTCTTATAATGTTAGTATGTATATAATCGGCAAAGACATGTATGTGGCAAATTTATTGTCAAAAGACCAGTAAATAAGAACAATAAAACGAAAATAAAATTTTCTTGTCCATTTAGCACCATTTTATTTTACTCATTATAATTTTCGTATTTATAATTCTTTTCCTATGAAATTTACCACAAATATACATTTCTCGATTATACACACACTATCAGTATTAAGAGTACCCTGCGAAATCATTATCAAATTATATTCTTACAAGAAGACAGTTATAGATATGCGACAATAATTTTGGACATGAGTGTACCTATTCTGCTCACTTGACTTTTACAGTTATTTTCCACTATGTGTTATGTTAGTTCTCTCCTTTTTTCCTTTATAATTGAGGTTTGGTCAAATTTGTTCATGGCACTGAAATGATTATTATTAGTATTATTGTTATGGAAAAAATAGTCATATGTTAGAACATCGACATAATTTAGAAAGCACAAAAATATTCAATGCGAGCAACTCGACATCGCTATTACGCAAAGCGTATCATGAAGTTGGCTCTTCTTAACCTGTCTAACATATCTGTACGGTGTACTGTATACACACTTTTATTTCTTCTGCCAAATAAAACTTTCCACGCTGATACTGTAGTATTAAACTTTTTAGAATTATAGACTATTTATTTACCTGTACGGTATACTTTTTTTTTTTTTTTTTGCTTAGTACTTAGGAAATTGCGCTGTAGATCATTAGTTAATGCTCGTGGCCTCAACATCGAGAATAAGCGCTGGTCCTGAACAGGTATAACCCCGAAGTTTGGCCATCCTAACAGAATCAATTACCTATATAAAAATCATACACACCAAGGAGATTTGTTAGTAGATTACGGACGGTACTTTTAGAAAACGGATATGAATACTCAAAATATGCCTTAACGTTAATTTAATTCAATATCGTATGAACGTACAGGAGTATTTCCAATAGTTTCCAATCTGACAGAAAAATATCCCTCCACTGGTAATAAGCCATTCATGGCATACAGTGCCACTACGGAAGAAATCGTGTACCAGTTTCAACTGTCCAGCTGCGTCAGTTCGTTGGAGGCAGTCATTTGAATCAGTCGCTGTGTGTTGAGCTCACATACTGCATCACATTGCTCGAGTCTACACGCTTGTTGTCGAGAACGTTGTAGTGAACAACTGTAGGCTCTGGGAGACCCAACACTCGCCTATACCCCAGAGTTAACATTGCAGCCTTGGCAAGCAAACTCTGTGTGGACTGGATGATTGTCATGTAATATGCGAGCTTAATGCACTGCGACTTATCAAAATGATTGCCCCCAACGAACTGACGCAGCTAGACAGTTGAAGCTGTTACATTATTTCTTACATATGTTTCGTCTCTTTTAAATAAGGTGTTAATTGTCTCTTAAAATAATAATGAGAGATTAAGATCTAATCTTATTGATTATTTGTTGAGTGATTTATGATTTAAATGAAAAGAGGAAGAATTCTAGCTAAAGTTCATTCAACGAACCTTCTGATCCTGATGTAAACATTACAGAATGGTATTACTCCGCCAGTCATCGGATGGTTGACTATCGGTCAGCGCTCCTTTCGAGAAACACGTGCTTGTACCTTGTCGATGTTCTACATATTCCCCGCATGCAGCGACATTGTAAACTGGCGCGTAAGGTGGGTCAAAGCCATTTTCTACGCATGCGTATTCTCTTTTATTGCGTTAATTCAATTTAGTTCTTAAACACAGTGTTGTTTCTGTTATTTGATTTAAATAAATTGCATTTCTGGTAATGAGCCTTATAAGCAACAAAAAATATTGTAAAACAACTTACTTGAGAATGGATTATTTTCTTCTGCCGCATGGATGTTCCAAGGCTCTTTAACCAACAAAATGAAACAATCACCACGTGTATTTGTTTACATGAGGTACTGAACGTTCCTTGAATAAACTATAGATATATTTAATTGACAAACTAATTGATAAATACATAATGAGGAAGGAAGAATGTTCTACATGAGAGGCATTATATTAAAGAACACAATCATTGTAGTTTTATGCCTTATAACAACATGAACATTCTATCATTTACAACAATAATTACATGATTCTAAAGACATGACATTAATTGCATATACAAGAGACATTAGGTAGTATAGTGGTAGTTATATGAATTATGAAAATGAAATATATGATAAATTACAATATTTGCCTGTCGGGAAACTTCCAAATCACTATCAGCCTGGTCATGATTCAAAATATTAGTTAAGGAATAGTGAAAAGGTAAACTTACGCAGGGCCGTGCCGTGGGGGAGGGCTAGCGGGGCGACGGCCACGGGCGCCCAAGTAAGAGGGGCGAAAAATTCGGGAGAAAAAAGGAAAAAAAGATACGAAAAATTGTTTGGAATATATGTATAGAGGCGCCGTCGTATACTCTCGCCCTGGGCGCTGATTTTCCACGGCACGGCCCTGAACTTACGTTACATTGGAGTGAAAGTCATTGTCTGAGTCGTTAAAATGATGATAAGACCAGGAACAGAGAATGAGTAGCAGAAGCAGAAGCATCACTAGTGGTTCTCGAGATCAGTATTATCAATACTTGACGAGATTGCTAACATTTATTCTCTATACGTCATACTTATTTACCAGTTCGCTATTCCTTATTTTTCTGATTTTATTTAATTATACAAAATTTCTTGTTATGAATTACATATTATATTTTTTTATTACTAATAAATAATTTGGATATTTTATTAAATATGACACATAGACACATAGATTCACACTGTATGCTGTGAATGGCTTATTACCAATGGAGCGATATTTCTGTGTCAAAACGGAAACTTTTGGCTATGCCCTCGTATTATGTATTCTCATGTTGAGCCTAGTGTGCTAAGGAGAAAAACGTGTGGAAGAAGTCATATAAGTAATCCAAAGCTAAAGCACAATAGGAAAGATTACAACGATTAAATCACTGGTTCCTTTTATTTATTAATTTGAGCCATTAGATAATATACACACCGTCCTTTTTTGATTCCATTTATTTATATTATATTTCTGGTTGCCCCTGACAACCTGCTATCCAAAACCTTATTATTTAAGAACATTTGAATATCTTTATATATATTGACAATCATATTATTTAAAACATTTCTTTCTCTTCTTCTGATAGTAAAATCAGCCAGACTAGTACATATTTGGAATATCTTATGGCCAAAATTACAAATATACAATGTACAGTTGCAAGATTTTGCATTTGTATGCACCATGATCTGTTTGTACTTAACTATTTTTTATAATGTAGTAATTTTCAAAAATAACATTTGGTACTTGCCTTTCAGGACGAGGTCGTCCGTTTAGAGAAGGTGGTGGTCCTCCTGGCTGGAACAAGAAAGGGCCTCTGGAGTCAGAAGATGAGTTTCCACCTGGTTGGAGAGGAGGAGGGGGACCTCCAGGACACTCATTTACTCCCCCTGGACAAAGGGATAAACCTTGCAAGCCTCATAAACATCGCCCTTGTTCTCCACCTCAGGAATACTTTGCAGACTCACCGCAACAAAATATTCGTAAATTTCATTTTTTTGTTATATTTTATTTTTAAAAAACTCATACTATATATGTGTGAACATTGATATGAATTATGTCGTTATTCGAAAAGAAATGTAATTCAATAATTAGGAAATGATTTTTATATTGAAATTCTAGTCACAATATTATATCGATTGCATTCAATTACTATTTCGCAAGTTTCCAAGCATATGAAAAATAGGACGAGATACCGTACTTACCCTGTTCGTTTATGTAATATATTTGTATGATCATAACATAAACTTGTTAAATATGAAGTTACAGCTATGTTATGTGTAAATGATAATAAGTTAAATTTTTGGCAATGAAAACCATGTATTTCTTTAAACGGTTTAAATAGGTGTGTTAACAAAACATTTCCAAAACTAAAGTTAACACGTTCAACATTTTTAGAAGAAAGACACGAAGAATATAGTATTTAAAATCAACTCACTGAGAGTTGCAAATCTAATATTTAAAGGAAATATTTATTCGCGCTTCGAATTTTAGAAGATATAAAAAGTATCTAGATTTCTGTAGCTTAACATTTAGTACGTTTTAGATATTAATCAAATCAAATCTCTCTATATAACTTAACGTTTAGTACTTTTTAAATTTTGATCAAATCAAATCTCACTTTATAACTTAACGTTTAGTACTTTTTAGATTTTAATCAAATCAAATCTCTCTATATAACGTAACGTTTAGTACTTTTTACATTTTGATCAAATCAAATCTCTCTATAGCTTAACGTTTAGTTCTTTTAAATTCTAATCAAATCAAGTCTTTCTGTGGCTTAACGTGCAGCTCTTTTCAAATTTTGATCAAACCAAATCTCTCTGTAGCTTAACGTTTAGTATTTTGTTCTTCTTCTTCTTCTTCTTCTTCTTCTTTTTTTTTAGATTTTAATTAAATCAAAACCAAACATTCAGAAAGTCCTGGAAATATTCTTTTCTTTGTAACGCACATTATTTTATTAGGATCACACTAGTGGCTCTTATAAGGTTGTAATGTTAGTCTGTTCGTCCGTTACTCCACACGATACCTCTTCAAAGAAAGCGAATTTTTGAATACTGTTTTTTTCAATAGATTGGTGGAAGAATAGCTCAGTCGAGTTCGTTAGAATAGAATCAATTCGTTCACATCTTCACTGGTAACGGTGACTTTAACAGTACCTATCTATATTCCTTACATACAGGGCGTAACATAAATGCATGGCCAAAAGTGACGAGGTGATTGAGGACAGCCAAATAATTAAAATGATCCTATAAACATGAGTCCGATGCCATTTCGTTTCCGAGATATAGGGTGTTCAAATATCGATTTCCTCCCATGGTTCACCATGGGAAAGTGAATGAAAATGTTCAATATTACAGGAATAATACAATCAAGTTAAATTATACGTGTGTAAATATATTTATATTGACATAGAGAATGAAACTAATCAACATTTGAGATTATTGGGTTGTCAGTGTTGCCAACCTGGTACAAAATGTCATGTTTCCAAATAGCACTAGACGTACACACGCAGTGGGTAACATTATTACCCAATGACATTATTTTGTGGCTTTTACGTAAGTTATTCTGATGTGCATTCATTTGTAACGCATAACACTTTCATGCAAGAGTTGTGATCTATGAACCATTGTTTCCTATTGTGTGAAGTTAATTGACTTCACACGTAGACGCCTTGTCTTTCGAAAACGAATTGGAATCTGTCCCATGTTTAAGAACGTTTTGATGTCAGCAATCATATACTAACGTATGGACGTCTAACGCTATTTGAAAACCACTTTGTACCAGGTTGGCAACACTGACGACTCAATAACCTCAAATGGTGATTAGTTCAATTTTCTATGTTAGTGTAAATGTATTTGCACAGGCATAATTCCACTTGATTGTATCGTTCCTGTAATATTGAACATTTCCATTCACTTTCCCATTAGAAGGACTCGACATTGGAACACCCTATATCTTGGAAACGAAACGGCATCGGATCCATGTTTATAGGAACATTTTTGCTTATTTGGATGTCCCCAATCACTTGGTCACTTTTGGCCATGTATTTATGTTACTCCCGGTATATTTACCGTGATCCTCTTTACTGCCTTTACCAGAGTTTCACTTCTGTGTCTGGGCCTTATTTATATCTGATATCCATTAGCCCTGGCCATATTTATCACTATTTTTTTAAATACTGAGTTGTTATTTATTAACGTGTCGTAATAAAATTTTGTCGGTCATTTCTCCTCACCGTTTTCCAATATGCATTTCTTGAATAAAATCTTTTTAAAATTAAAATATTCAGTCTATAACTGAACTACCATATCTATTTGTATATCAGTCCAACACATTAACGCACTAATTTATATAAAAGGGCGAATATTGTTACCTGTGTGGTGAATCAAGAGTTATTATCCCACTATATATACAAATTATATTTCGCAAACCGTACTGTTTGCATGTTCATGTAGTCCACCGGATTACTTTTTGAACAGTTTCTGAATTATTGACTTCTGCTTTTTTCTCTTTCTCTCTTCGGTAAAAAGAATAACTTTAGCACTTACGGTTGAAATTTTGTAAATAGTATGCCTTTTTCCCTCTTTTTCGTACACACACACACACACACATATATATATGAGGTCTAATCGGTTGAAACTGGTAGTGGGGGAACCCAGCTAAGCAGCGCTTCGTCACTCAGTATGCTCCGAGTATCCGGAGAGTGAGGACGGGCCTGTCTGTGAGGGTTGCTTTTTGATCTTGTGCAAGTGAAAATGCAGCGCTCGTTAGAACAAAGAGTTGTGATAAAGTTCTGCGTGAAACTCTGCAAGACTGCTACGGAAACTGGCACTATGATCAAGACTGCTTACAAAGAACAAGTCCTGTCAGATTGGCAAGTGTTTCGGAGGCACATGGCCGGGAAGGGGTCGACGACGAGGAACGCGCCGGACGGCCATCCACGACCACACCTTTAACATGTCGGCTATTAAACGAACACTTAATCGTCGGTCTGAGTTCAACAGTTTCCTCACTCGCGTCACATTGTCAGCCGTGCTGGACGTGGATGACTGTCCGGCGCAGAATGGATTGGAGAAGGAAGGAAGCGAACTGAGACCTGTATGTTAGGTACCAGCATTTGCCTGGTGTGAATTAGGAAAACCCAGGAAAACCTCATTTAGGACAGCTAGCCTGAAAAAGCTTTTATATTTTTCGATCGAGTGTCCCCACTGGGAATTGAACCTGAGACTGCTCACACCAAATACGAGAACGTTAGCGACTAAATTCTGTTGAAGTACTAACGTTAATATTCCGACTAATATATTTCTGTGTGTGCTTGCGCACGCGCAAATCTAATGAGTATACGTGTATATATGACGGGCTAATAAAGTTTGAGTGCTGCATGACCCATAATTTATATAATCTCGGAATTTATATAGAGAGATAGATAGCGCGCGAGAGCGAGAGAGGGGGAAGGGGGAGAGTTTTAATGAAAATTTGAACAAATAGAATACTGCCTTCAAGGATTGGTACGCTTATTGAAGAAAAGAAAATTGACATGTCGTGAATAAAAAAATTGAATTGACCAGCCATTTTCTTAAGAATTCTTCGTTTGGAGAAGTATTGCAGTTGTGACGGATGTTGTCAAAACTTATCAATAGTAGATCCTAAAATATTATCAGGAATTCGAATCTCCAATTCTTTTATTATTATTATTATTATTATTATTTAATTTAATGGTAATAAGGTGTTACTGGGCATGCAGGAAAATCACCACATTAGCTATTAGAATATTTACAAAAAAATCAAATGATAATAATATATTGTAATGTGAGTTAAAATTTAAAAATAAATAAATAAGTAAAATAAAATAAGCAGTTCCTGTAAGTTTAAACGAACGGGAAAGATTCACTAAAACTTCTCATGAGACCATGGTTTTCACGGAAGAGAACACCGTTCCGATTCATTATATACGATATAAATATGTTTACACATGTGCACTGTTTTATTTATATTGTAAGAACATAGAACATAGTTAAGTAATGAAAATACAATCCATTCTAGAATTACGAATTTTACGGAAAATTTCACATTCAATTACACAACAATTTTCGTAACAACACAATATGAAGACACATAAGCATTACAACACAATAACATAGACATTGAATGGTTAACCGAAGACTTGTATCATGGTTTAAGCTCTGAAGCAAATAAATGGCAAATAAGGATCAATAATAGTGAGCATTCAAAACTCAACAATACCAAATCCAGATCAGTTGATTGAGGTGATTCCGCGAACTCATAAATCACGAAAGTAATATTCAGGTTTCTCACTGTTGCGTGGATGATAGGTTAAAAACAGAACTTTAAACATTTCAAAGTGTTTATTTTCTCTGGACCAAATAATTAATATTTTAAGAACAACATTACAGTCGCACTCCCCGCTCGGACTCCTTTTATATTCCACGATAGTAAGTGTATCGAATTTCACTATTGTTCTTGCTTTAAATGACAATTGTCAGAGACATTCCTTACGCAAACCGAGAAAGGAACTGCCTTCATTGTAACAAAGCAATAAGTGTAATAAGTGATATGCATTTCATTAAATTTTAATTGTCAATTATCAAAATCCGCATTAACAAAATCTGCAGAAACACAAGAAATTTTAATGTTTCCTTATGTTCTTCAAATAATCCCTTAATTAAGAGAATACGCTATGTTTGTATTGTTTGTAAAGCTTTTCCTAAAAACATTAAAATTTTAATTGCACGTTGGGGAGGGGAGAAGATGGTACTTAAATACATACAGCGACACCCACGCTATGGATTCTTTCATGAAGTGAATATGGCCGTTTCCAGTATTTACCTTGTGTTTTCCTCAGCAATATGTTTTTCGGGTAGAACAATGTCTCTACAGACCTCCTTGGGGGCAATGTCCCCATAGATACTAAGTCCTTGCGGTCACATGCTCTTTTGATCCTAAGTAGTTGGCGCTAATGCACAGAACAACTTATGGTGTTTTCCATTTTCTTTGTTGAAACAAACGTTTATCCATATCGACTAACATTGAACTAGGTGGATATTTAGTGAAGTGTGTTGGGTAGAATGCTATGAAAATTTTGATGCAGTGTGCTGAACTGAATGTGTGAATATTTCGGTGCAGAAACAGTAGTATAAGATTTTATTCTTTGTTTAATTTTATAATGTAGTCTCATTGCTTATCTAAGCTACATTTATCCAAGCTTAGTTTTGAGTCCTTAGTCTGGATAAAGATAGCTTAGAGAAGCAGTGGGACTACACCATAAATTAAAATACAGCAAATAATAAAATCTTATGCCTACTGTTGATGTATCAATTTCCACAGCATTCAATCCAGTATACTGCACCGAAATTTGAACAGCATTCGATTCAACATACGTCACTGAACATCTATCTAGTTCAATTTTGTTCATTGATGTGAAAACATTGTTTCAAGAAGGAAGATGAACGACACCATATGCTCATTATAAATTGTTCTGTGTACAGCTTCTAAATTTCAAGCAGTGCTGAAGTTTTTCTTTTTTTTAAACGAAAACAAGAAGAAGAAGAATCAATTAATTAGGAAGCTGTTCAAGAAGTAGTTTGGAGGACTACAAACAAACAGTAGAATTGGAGAAATGTGTAGTAGAAAATAATAACCCTTGACGCATTACACAGCCAACAATATTCGCTCTTTTATATCTATTTATATTCTTATGACATAGCTGAAATAACAATTAATCTTATTTCTTCTTTAAATTTATCAGGAATGTCTACTGAATGTATGGGAAAAGATTCTAAAAAGCAAAACCGAAAAGGCGGAACTTGAAGCGACAGACAGTTATCTGTGCATGTGACATAACTAACTAACTAACTCTATAGCCTATGGAATCCGGAGGTTCAATGCCACATTCACAAAAGCTCTTCATCGACTTCTATCCTTAGCCAACTGGATCCAGTTTCTACTTTGTATTACTATTTCTGTGAGATCCATCTTAATGTCGTCCTCCCATCTGCGCCTAGGTCTTCCTAATGATCGTTTTCCGATTGGAATTCCAGTTAGAACTTTGAAAGTGTTTCATTTTTTTCCATTCTGGCTACATGGCCTGCCTACCTGAGCCTGCTAAATTTGATGGCCCTAACGATGTTCGTTAATCGTTATAAATTATGTAGTTCCTCATTATGAAGTTTCCGTCATTCCCCATTCCCGTTTCTCTTGGGTCCGAATATTCGTTTCAGGATCTTATTCTCAAATACTTTCAGTCTGAATTCTTCCCTTAAAGTAAAAGACCATGTTTCGCAACTATACAGGACAACAGGCATGATTATCGTTTTATATATTTTAAGATTCACATTCCTCGATAGGATTCGCGAATGTTTCTGAACAAGTGTCTTTTTTACAGGATGAGGTGGTTAACCTCACGCCAAACCTCCAAGCTGAGCTTGGACAGATGTCACATAAACATTTCAAAAAACAATTTGTTATATATACTTTGTATATTTGAAATGTGTTTTATTTATAATGGAGGGAAAGCTTGAAAATTGGTGGCTAAAGTCATAAAAATACTAATAAAAATACAAAAAATGGTATTGGAAATGTGAAATTTTATTTTGAATTTTAAAGTAACTAATGAAAATATACATCATTAGGCACTACAACTTTATGGGAATCGATGTATGTGTGCATTTAAAATAGTCAAAATGTTAATAAATTTCATTGTTTAAAAAATGTATACAGGATCATATCAGACAAAGGTATATGTCCTTTGAATCTTCCAAATGTTTAAGTAAGTCCTAATACTTAAAATATCTATCCCAGACAAGAAATTGATAACATTTCTAACATTATTCTAAGATCAGAAACAAAGGAAGTTTCATTATTTGTCGGGTTCTGAATTAAATTTTTATTACTATCCATGACGACTCTGGAATTCACTAACACTGTATTTTAGTTTTAATAAATAAGTGTATATACTCTGGTCAGAAGTGTTAATTATTCCTTAAATTTTTATCATTACAGTTAAGAAGGTTGGAAATAATAGCCTTTAGAAGTGTAAGCTCTAAGATCTTGATAGTTTTTACTTTAAAGATAACTTTTCATATGATACTTTTATCTTTTCTCTTTTCATCATTAATAGATAAGCAGAAATATTATATGTATGAGAAAATATTTTCTTATATCCAAGTCTGTTTTCAAGCGAAATGAAAGAAAACTCAAAATTAAACATGCGATAAAATTAAATTGTATATTGCGGAGTAAATATGATATCCTATCCTAACTTATAGAACTACATGAACTCACTCACAGACATAAAATAACGGGTACTTCTGGTTGACGTGGGAAGTTGAAATTAGGCATGACTGTAGCTTTTCGGTATTAATACACAGGAAAATTGCCAAAAGTGAATATTTTTAATTTTTAGGAGTATGTGTCTAAAGGGGGGATGAAGAAATTCTCCATGTTATTTAAATGGGCCTTTCTTTGACCTATAATCTCATGTTTTAGGCACTTGTAATTGAAATAAAAACTTGAAATTCGGTGTCCTTATACGTTTTCTATAAGATTATTTAACAAAATCACTAAAAATAAAAATTTTCAACTTTAGAGTGGTTTTATAGGGAACTAGAAAATCTTTTCCTTTTTTTTTTTTTTTGTGTGTGTGTGGGGGGGGGGGACATCTACACCTTAAAATGTTTAGGCACATTCAGCAGAAATAGAATGATGAAATTTGGCATAATTGTAACCTTCTGAGACTAACTCACAGGAAAATTGCCGAAAGTGAATATCTTTAGTTTTTAGGGGGTCTAAATTGGGATGAAGAAATTCCCCATGTTATGTAAATGTTTTTTTTTGGGGGGGGGGGACCTATAATATCATGTTTTAGGTTCTTAGAATTAAAATAAAAACTTGAATTTCGGTATTTCGGTATGTTTGTACGTTTTAGTTAGCATTACCTAAGCAAATCACCAAAAATAAAAATTTCCAACTTTAATGGGGTTTTGTAGGCAATTGAAAAAGATTTCCCATGTTATATATATGGAACAGTTTCTATACCCCAAAGTTATTGAGTAGTTCCTGTAGGGCTACAATAATTAAATTTGGTATTATTGTACCTTTTCTGGACTAACCCACAGGATAGTTGAACTATAAACCCGGATAAATAATTCAATGTCAATATTATAAAACATCAAACTAATATTTGTTTAAAAAAAGTCATCGTTATAGTTCGTATAAGTAGAATCATTATTTTTTATTATTGTTTAATGATTAGATTCTTTAAAAGTGTCTATTCATTTAAATTATAAGATTTTTCTTTATCATAATTACCGCAGTGGTATTATGAAACCTTTAATTTATGCATTGAGATAAACAAAATGTACAGTTTATTGCTGTATATACTCCGAAATATACTAAATCTTTTCTCTAAACCATTAAGTCTTTGCACATTCAACACAATTTACAGAAAATGTCATACTGTTCTTGAAGATATATTTTATTATTATAGTATTATTATTTTTTCTTTCTTTTTTGTATTGTTTTTAGCATCTGAACTGGCAACATTAGCTTGGGGTAGTCTCATCAATGAAACAGGTTTGTCTTTACCAAGCCAAGTAGCTCCTCATATTGACAAGCGTTTTATTCTTTTGGGATTAACTAAGGTAAGATTTTACATATGTTAATATTGTGATACCCTTGAATGACTTTATTATATTACTCATTTTTTATTTGAGAATAGTTAACGCAAAAAAAAAAAAAAAAAAAGGCAAAGTGATTTTAACATCTAAACTAAATTGATTAATATGATGTAATGTATATCAAAAAATAAAAAAAGGAATTCAGGAATTAATGGATAATACATAGATTTTCTAAGTTACATATTATATCTTGTGTTCGAATTAATAATTACTGATGATGTTATACAACAAAGCAGTCATATTGTCTACGTTAGATGCAAAATCAGAAATTCGCATTTATTTTTACCATCACGGCAAAAAGATGCTTTGTCGTTGAGTCGTTTTCATTATAAATTAGTCATTACTTAGCCAGTAATTCATGGCTAAGTAAAATAATGAAAAATCAGGTAAAATGGCAAACTAAGCAATGACAAAGGCATTTAAATAGAAATATTTAAGAGACAAGAGTAATATATCAAAAATGAAACTCGAATAAATGTTTTGCTTGAATGAAATAGTCTGTATATTAGTTACTTTGTTATACAGATACAGGTAGTATTTACAGGTGGAATGTCAGAGATTAAAGTTTTCTCTATAACCTGAAAAATAGATAGAAAACGATAAATTACTTTTGAAAATACCCTTGCATTATATTCACTTACAAATATCTTCCTTTCAAGAAAAAGGATACTACCTTTAGACACTTTACGTTGTTTCAATTATATATTATTTACACAATAACAACTCACACAACTACGGTTTCAGTTGAAGATAACCATTTCTGTTCTAATTGACTTTATCATTCAAATATTTAAATTAATTTCTCAATTTACTGCTTCATTAGATACTGTATTTAAGAGCTCTATTTTTGTAAATATTCCAGATCAAACTTTTTATGTATAACGAAAGTAGAGAAAAGAAAAATGGCAACTAAAGGGTTGAATACATTAAATTGGCATTTTTCACAAGAATTTGAAAGTAGGCACAATTGATATTTACGGTATTTTGTTAATAATTTCCGGCTTTAATTAAACCAACATCTAGTTATAGTTTCAATGTTTAACATACACTATTTCTACCTTTACGCAAAAGTATAAACTGTTTGTTACACGCAGTTGTCACGTAATTCTTATCACGGGAATTGCAAGCAATTAGAATGTTGGCATATCAGAACATAATTCCACTCAGTTGCTGCTCATGCTGAACCATCATACGAGAGTAACATCATGTAATTGGCTGTCTGTCAACCTACGTCATCTACTTAACAGTGTTTGGGGTCTATAGTTTAGCATGCAGACACGTGCTTGAGAGAACTAATAGGCCATCAGGTGCTTTGGCAGAACTGGGCCCAGTTAAATCCCACCGTTTCTAATACACAATAGTCTTCTAACAGAAGAAATTCATGACACAACGGAATCAAATCAACGAAGATTGCAGCGATATTTTTTAATTTTACTCCAAAATGATGACATCAACAAGTCTTGGGAATGTAAACATGGTTTAACCTAAGGTTTCTCTACGCTAAATTCCATAATTTTATTTCTGGGAGATTTTTCTTACTATCATTTCTCTCCATTTCTGAACTACTAACGAATTCATTACTCCTTGTATAATAAGAAGCAATATTGTAGTAATACAGTACAATTAAGTTCTGTTCTAAACAGTTATACTATGCTCAGGACATAACACCTGTAAAGTGAGACTAACGAAAGCACGAAATATATGGAATTCTTGTAATAATATTTGTTATTATGACAATGTTCGATGTTTTGCCAATGCATTCGTATAACAATATTTAACGTGAACAATCATAATCTTATCAAGTAGAGTCAATTTAAACGTCAATCATGATGCCTATTGTGTGTTGCTTGTAGATACGATAAAATATAGATATTTACGTTACTTATACGAATTGTCAAGTAAATATTCTATTGATTGATTATACTAACGATAACTTAATATATGTTGCTAATATTCAAACTATTGAATCATTAAAAGAAAGGTATACTTTAATGATTTTTAAAGTGAAACACAAGTGCCGGTATTAAAAATTTGTTTAATGTACTGAACAAATGCGCACTTGGAAAATGTTGAAAACAAGGAGAAAAGATAGCAACATTATTTTTCATGTATAATCTAGAAATTAACGTGTCTGTTCACTATGATTATCAATTTACAAGTTCATTAAAGTGAGAATTTGAAGAAGATTGTTTCGTTCATTCAAAGAACAAAAATTGAAAGAGAATATAGTTAGTTCTCGGCCTTTCAGAGACAAATATCATAAAATAGATTTGCAAGAATTACTTAGGCACCGAATGGAAGAGAAAGAGGGAGGAGAAAACAAGAAAAGTGTGTATAGATATAATATATATGTGTGTGTGTATTTATGCAGAGTGACTGGTAATTTGGCTCTTTTCTTGAAAGGAGTTATTATACAACTAATTTGGAACAAATTCGTCCCTTAAACCGGGGATCGGAAATCAGTGTTCGGAGTAATTTGAAGACTTGTGATTTGTTTTTAACTTGCCAATATACAACCAAAATGTGCAAATTGTGAACAAACTACTCTACTGTGACCATTAAATTGATGATTTTTTAACAGTTGACAAATGAAGTACTATGAAAGAAAAGAACATGCCCAAGATGATCAGAATGCCAAACACCAATGGGTCATGAATCGCAAATTATAGTATTATTTTTAAACAATCCTTTCTACCAAAGCGAATATCTAAAAAAAAAAAAAAAAAAAAAGTTAAGACAACTGGTGTACAAATTACTAAAATGACTACCTCATTTCATAAGCTTTACACAAAGGTACAAATCTTATTAACTTTCGAAAGAGTTTTTAAAAAAATAACGTTGTAGCATTAACTTTTAATTTGATTCTTAAAGGTTTTTATTATTATTTTTTTTTTTAATTTTAAAGTTCCCTTGCCAAGTGCCCCAGAAGGTAGACGTTAACCAATAGATGTAATAGGAAGCGCTCGTCAAGCCCTATTTAGAGGTACTATTATTTTGGCTCTAAAGCCTCAGAAGTTAGTCATAAAAGGGCAGCAAAGGTAAAAATGTCATTGGTGATTTAGAGAAGCTGAGATATTTTAGGAAAGAAATCAATATAGGAATATGATCAGTATGCAACTGCATTTAGCATATGTGAGAACCATCCATAACGCTAAGCTTAGATATCGGCATACGTGATGGGTCAAGTTGCTTTTAAAACTAGGTATCTCGATAGAACACAAAGGTAGACGAAAGGAAAAGTATGTCCAGTATAGAACCTTTCAAAAGCTTGCATATGACATGCAGTTTATTTCAAGGAAACTTCAGAAACAGATTGAAACTAGTGAGAGATCATTCTTCACTAGCGGTTCCATTTTTACTAATTGGGAAGCTTGCCCAATTAGAAAGTAGTTTGTTTACATTTGCATAGGTTAGTATAGGTTGAAGTTTCATTAAAAAATCCACTAACCAAGTCTTCGTTTGATTGCTTTCTATTCATTCGTCAGCTGTTAGAAAAGTATCGATTTAACGGTCAGTGGAGTAGCTTGTTCACAATTTGCACTTTTTAGTTTTAAATCGGCAAATTAAAAAAAAAAATAAAAAAATTAAAAACTAAACTACAAATTACTCCGAAACCACTCATTTCTTACCCAGGGTTCATAGGGCAAATTTGTTATAAATTAGTCGTAGAATATCCCCTTTCCGAATATGTCGAATTACTAGTCAACCTATAAGCAGGATACAAGTTCACTATTCGTAAGCGGCATTTGCAGAAAAATACAAACCATATTAATAACTTGTAGATACTATAGGATGCAAATATGATTTATAGAAAAGGAACCTACCTTGCATCCGGTGCTTTTGCATCTATGTTAAAACTTAATCTTCAATTTTTCAGTTCGCGCTGGAGCCATGATCACGAACACTCCTACCGCAAACTGAAAGAAGTCATTGAGACATTATGTAGTTTTTTTAGTCCTGTGCTAACGAAACTCTAAAATATCCACAAAGCACTAAAAAATATTTAACAGTTAACAGTTTAAACTATGTCCTTTCATATTTAAGGTATAAAAATATTTTAGAGAAGATTTGTGTTGTTTAGTATTTTTACTTCTCATTAGTTGTATCACTATATGCCATGTTCCTTTAGAATGGTCATTCCAGATTACTCTCATATGCAAAATTTGAATTTGGTTATGAAAATGTTAATCATGTCTTTCCTTTATAGGTCTGTCACAATGTAATTACAGATGTTTGTTGAGCGCAGAGCACTGTTGCCAGAAGATGATGATGTGAGACTATTTACATTGTACCAAAAAAAAAAAAAATCTTTTGTTATAGACAAGTTTTTTATTGAGCTTTTGATTATACAATTCAATCGGTAATCCAAATTTTCCTCATCTGCATTAATTTTAGAACTTTCTATCCTGATGAAAAACGACTCAAAACCATTCCTTTCTATGTTGTTAGAGCACGAGTGTAGAACACCAATTCTATTGATGTCGTTTCCTGATTCTTGCAAGTGCTTTGAAAGTCCTGATGTGGGAGTTCCTCTCCTCTTCCATCCTTGATGTATTCTTTTACCCTTTTTAGGATGTTCCTTTTTGTCATTCCTATGTATAACTCACTGCATGTACAATAAAGCTGAATAAATTCCTGGTAATGATAATTTATCTCTGAAATAATTTTTGTATTTCAAAACTGAATTTTCAAAGCTTGTTACAGATTTCACCAAAAATTTAAGTACACAAGAATAGCCAGTTTTCATTTTTTTTTTTTTTTTAACTCTCGGGTAAAGTGATAATGAAACTCCTTATTGTCCATTTGGATATTATTGACTGGATTGATATAATAGTCCCACGCCGAGTTTTGCCATTTTTTTCAGTGTGCAGTAATCAAATCCATTCTTTTTTTCTTCGGGCATACAATTTTTGAATATGATTCCCAAGATCTTTTTCTTCTGTGGTATATCTAAATGCCCTCAGAAAATAAGTTCTTCCAAATGTTCGCCTTGATAAGCTGTAAATGTACTGAGTCTTTGTAGACAAACATTTCCGAGGGAATTTCTTTCCTGTATACAGACGAACAGAACTTATTATTTTTGCGCTGTATGTTAATATCTAGGAAACTAAGTGTATTGTTGTTTTCTTTTAGTATAATGAATTTTATATTTTTATAAATGCTATTGAATTTAGAAATTATATCTGCTAATGTGACTTCTCTGTAAATAATTAAAGAGTCATCAACATAACGAAAATACTTGATTAATTTATACTTGCCAAAGATTGGCTCTCTATAAATAACCTTTCGTGTGTTAAGTCGGATAAAGGTAATAGGTTCGCCATAATAAATAAATGGACGTATTACGAATATAAATCAAAACTACTAAATTGAATTAACTGCATAACATGTGCGATCCAGTTCCCGAATGTACCTGTTCTATAGGCGACAAATTTATAATATTAAATAGTTCGATTCCGGTTCGGGCAGCCAATTTTATAATATGGTTCAGATTTACTTATATCTCAAATCAGGATGTCAATTATATAAGATTATGGGATTCGATTCCATGATTCCCCGAAACACCTGGTTCGGCTCACAGTTCCTGATACTTGTTACTATACTCATATAGCCCAGGTCAATAGTACTGTTCTGTTATTGAAATCAACTCCGATTCATTGTCTCATATGTAGCATAGATACTTCACAGCAAATGAGGGTCGAACCTGGTCCAAAGTTCGTGCAGTGACGAGGAGCTTCGTGGCACCATCACCTTTGAATCATTATGATGGGCATGCCTGTATGTAATACCGGCTTACGTTATTGCATGCAGGCAAACAAATCAAATTTACAAACCAACATAACTTACTTAAATGAGCATGCAACTTAGTTCTAACACAAACACATATTATTGGAATTTTAATGCAAAATTATTAAAAGCAAGTTTCTTTTTGTATTATATTTGTGTCATATTTTTCTCTGTTTTACTTTTATTTGTTTGTTTGTTTCACGGTTGATACTTACTGTCGATCACAACAAATATATTACATTGACAAATTAACAAAACTTCACTGTAAATTTCAATTTTAATATATTCATCAAAAATTACTGGATTAGTAGCCCACATTGTGTACTGTCTATGTGAGCGTGCGAACCTTTATCGATGCGAACGGATTAATGACCGAAAGAAACTGTTACGAAGTTGTAATTACTTCTCCTTCACAAAATTTTTACTACTAATTTATGAAAGAACAATTGTAGGTCATTTCGATGAGATTTATTACAAATTTCATTTTCAACAAAGAAATATTTATAATGCTGTTCATTGGTGTATCTTCTTGGGTGGCCATTTCTGAAGGACCCACTTACTAGGATGGATGTATCACTAATATTCCTCCGCAAGCAATGAAATTCTGCATAATTACTGTGATGAGAGGAAAAACAAAATATTTCTTATCATAAAATATGTTATTAGAGGCTCCGTCAAAGAGACCCAGTGAGCTACACATACGAGTACAAAAGTTCATTTTTAAGCAAAGGTAGAAATTTAACGTACGAGACTCACTTGAGGGTCCGTAATACACTTATAACTGTGAATCATATTCAGAAGTTACTAATCCTTTAAACGTGTTAATTAGGAAGGCAAATACAATTTTGGAGGCATCGTGGACTACTGATATAATCACAGTTAAACGTCTTAAAATGACGCACTATCTTTATTGCTTATATTCGGACATCCGAAAATTGTCAAAAAGGACATAGCTCTTAGACCAGTTATCTCTGGCAGGAAATCACCAACCTATAAGATTGAAAAATAGTCTAAATTTATTTCTGGAATATTTAAAATTTTAAATATTCAATCAAAAATATCTTGAAATTCTACCGGAATCAAACACATCTTCAAAATTCTACCTCACATAAAATCTCTCGTCAATGCAGACCATGTGGCTGTATTTTGGTTATTCCGCATTGGATGCATTCCGCCACTTACAATATTAAAACGTAGGCTGGTGGGTGAATGGTTGTATGGCATTAGTGGTCAGGAAGAGTACTGCTCCGATAGCCGATACAAGAACACTAATTCGCCTTGGACTATGGTTTGCATTGTGAGTCCCCCAGCTACACCCCGCCCGAGTCCACCATGCAATAGTACCATAATTTATTGTATATTGGACCCGTGTACAGATTCACTTAGAGGCATCCACAAAGTTTACCTGTTACAACCATCACTTGAGACCTGTTTAGTCCAGAGTTCGGGGAACAGAGCGTGCTGGTGTTACCTTGTGTAAGGGCGAAATAGTAAGCTGTATTACCAATATACGCTAACATAACTTATACACTAACTTTTTGGTTTCATGCACATTTGAAATGTTTTATTTTCATGCTTGTGAAAAGACACAAAACACAAAGATATCATGCATAATTACGTATTTATATGAATATCAATTAAATGTTTTACATGTTTTACACAATTATGTTTTATATTAATCACATTATTTCAAGTTTGTTAAAAGGCCCTATTGCACGAACGCGTCGCGAACTATTCGTCCCGGGAAAAACCCTTTCAACCGTAACTTATCTGAATATTTTGGTTCCTGTCCATCCTCTTCGTATGAAGCCACTCTTTTGCTGTATCCCTGCTTTTGTTTATGATTCTATTTTTTGTTTATCATTATAGATTAACTTATTAAAATTACTCGATAATTTTCACATTGACGAGTTAAATAGATTGAAGGACTATGCCACTTTTGAACTTATATGTTTCGTCCTTCGTGTTTTTTCGTAGAATGAACACACTGTTGTCAGTGCCTTCTCTCAAAGGTGCTTCCAGCCACCAAACGCAACACAATGGATAACGTAATAGTTAAAAATAATCATGAAGCACTGTGGTTAAGAATGCAGAGGGAGTAGATTTCCTCTTTGGGTTACATTTTATAACCATATTTGGAGAAATGAAAGGATTTTCTGCGTCGCGAAGACGCACACATACATATACACTTTTGTCTGTTTGCGAAGAGAAATTTCTCAAAGCTGCCTTTATATGAGGTTCACTTAGAAAGTTAAAATTTTCTTCATTAATATTCGATGAGCTGGGCCATATGGTTACAACCAATTGCAGTCAGCATCAAGGACATGTACAATTCTATTCTAATTGGTTTTGTCACTTTATGCACACAACTAAAATTAAGAGAAAATAAATGTTCAGATCTAATAATGTATGAAATCACTAAATAATTAGAATGTTGTCTGAAAAGTAATTATTTTCAATTTGAAAATAATATAAGCAAACAGAAAGAAGGATAAGTAATGGGCCATTATCGCTTCTCTTGGGCAATATAGTTATGGATCATTATAAGACGAAAGTTTTACAAAAAGATATGACGTATAAATTCATTAGGTCTCATTTTGTTGATAACTCTTTAATTATTTACAAAGAAAACACATTAGCAGATGTAATCTCTAAATTTAGTAACATTTATAAAAACACAAAATTCACTGTATGAAAAGAAAGTAACAGTGAATTGAGTTTTCTAGACATTAACATACAACGCAAAAATAATAAGTTCTGCTTTTGAGTATACAGGAAATTGCCTCGAAAATGTTTGTCCATAAAATCTCTGTACATTCACATCTCATCACGGTCAACATTTGGAAGAATTTCTTTTGTGGGCATTTATATACACTACAGAAGAAAAAGATCTTCGGGACACATTCAAAAATTACATGTCCTAGGAAAGAAGGACGGATTTGATTACTACACACTCAGAAAATGGGAAAACTCGGCGTAGGACTATTACATCAATCTAGTCAATAAAACCAAAATGGACAAGTGGGTTTCATTACCATTTCATCAGAGAGTTTCTGAAAAAAATATGAAAACTGGCTACTCTTTTGAATTTAAATGTTCGGTGAAATCTGGAACAAACTTTGAAAATTCACGTTTGTAATATAAAAATTATTATAGAGATATATTATCATTACTTGGAATTTATTCACCTTTTTGTATATAAAGTGAGTTCTACATAGGAATGACAAAGTAGAACATAGTGACGAGGGTGAAAGAACACATCAGGGATGCAAGAGGAGAGGAACTGTCCGTGTCAGTCCTTTCAAAGGATATGACATCAACAGAATTGATATCTTACACTCGTACTACAACACAGAAAGGAATATTTTTGAATCGTTTTTCACCAGGACAAGAAATCCTAAACTTAATGCAAATGGAAGAAATTTGGATCCCAGATTGAACTGTATAATCAAGAACTAAACAAAAAGACTTATCAAGAAGATAATAAATTTTATTCTTCATTTGTACAATGTAAATAGGGTTTTATATAATTTATAAAGGATCACACATTACTATCTTCTGGTAACAGTGTTCTGCACATAACAAGCACCTGTAGTTACAATGTAACACATCTGTAAAGGAAAGACATGAATATCATGTTCATAACTGAAACATTTTTTTACATAGGTAAATAGACGGAAATGAATCGTTCTTAGGAAATAATGCACACAGTCAAACTAAACTAAACTAAACTAAAATATCTACTAAGGTGGGAACTAAAAATATCTAAACAAGACATATCTTTTGAAGAATATATTTTCAACCCAAAAAATGAACAGATATAGTTCGAACCGTTAAGTGTTAAATAAGTTTAAGTGCTTTGTGGACACTTAGATTGTTTCGTTATTACAGGAGTAAAAACCTACATAATGTTTCAGTGATTTCTTGCAGTTTACGGTAGGAGTGTTTGCTATTGTGTTCCCAGCACGGGCTGAAACATTAAAGATTAAGTTTTAACATGCATAGAAAGCATCAGATGCAAAGTGGGTTCCTTTTTTTAAAGCTATTTCTATTTTCAGTTTAATATCAACCAATCGTGAATTTTATCACCCTTTCCTATCATCTTCCACCTTGATTAATTTGTACACGTTGAAGTGCAAATGTTTGCCTAATTTGATAAAATAAATAAAATAATATAAAGTAAAAATATTTTAGTTTACATTTCACATTACAATTTACGTATATCTAACGGCTAATACGAAGTTCATGCAAATTTTTGACTGCTATTTTTATATCTAAATTAATTCTCTTTATAGCCCGATCAACCTTATCAAAAATGTTACACACCAAGTGAGCAATCAGGACACTGCCGACATTTGCACCATTGTATTTTGGAAGAATTTCGACTAAATTTTGTTAGATTTCTAGACTTCATGTGCATCATCCAAGGAACGTAAGTACAATGTTATTAGTTATTTGCAACATGGAATTGCATTAATTATAATGAATTGTGAAATGAAATGGAAGACTGTAATAACAATGAATACTTCGTGTGATTTACTAATTTATTGCCACAAAATGAGTTTTAAAAATAATAAATTCACCATCATTTAATTTTAATTATTCATCTTCACGTAAAGATTGAGCTTTCCTTAGAAACATAAAATTTATAAAAGAAATATTATCTAAGAAGTATTGAATTAGATAACATAATAATACCGTTACTATTATGGAAGAATTAAATTTGACAAAAGGAAGATATAAATACTTTGAAGTTCAATATTATTCTGTTAGTTTTTGTTTTGTTTTGTTTCTGGAGTAGTGAATATCAATTTTATTTATGCTAAATATTTTAGTTTTGAAATTACTAATTAATCATTTAATAGGTTTTACTTTTCCACTGTAATTAAATGTCGTTATTAAACATTATAAAGAAAGACTTATTGTTATTACTGGCATGAATGGTTAATTGTCAGATGATTATCACAATCTTTAAATACGAGGTATGATCAAAAACTAAGGTTACAAGGCTGTTGTCAATTGTGTAGAGTTTCAGCCACCCGCCGCCTACGGCACTAGTTGTATGTAAATACAAATGACGACTCGTTTGGAAAACTGGTCTCGCGAAGAAGTCCGCTTAGTTATTTGATTTCTGTGGGCGAAGCATGTAACCGCAACTGAAATTCACCGGCAGGTACTAGAGGTTCACGAAGATGCTGTAATGTCTCATCATGTAGCAGAATGGTGTTGAAAGTTTGCGGCTGATAGAGAAAACGTCACAGACGAGGAACGCATTGGCCGACCCAGCACGGCGTCAACAGATTTGAGCACAGCTCGTGTGAAGAAGCTGGTTCAGCACAACAGGACTCGTTCCAAGGGACTTTCACCTGTTCTCGCATTTGAAGGAGCACCTAGGAGGCCGTCGCTTCTCTTCAGACGAGGAGGTGAAACACATCGTGACAACGTAGTTGAACACGCAAGGACAGGATTTTTACCAGGTGGGAATCTCCAAACACATCCCACGATGCGACAAGTGCTTCAACCAAGTGTGGAGACTATGTCGAAAAAAAAAAAATAACCTAATGTATGTACTATCTGTTGGCCGTATTGAGTGTATGTAATAATATATATACGTTTCACTGCAGGCTTTGTAACCTTACTTTCTGATTCACCTCGAATAAAGAAAGATTTATTGTTACTATTGACATGAATGGTTAACTGGTCAGTTGATGATAATCCTTAAATATTTACCTTTCCTTTCGACTATTTATCTATTCTAAAGTCTTACCAAACTATTAAACATGAATTTAAAACATATTCTATTAGTCGAATTCAAAAGTACTTTTTCTCCACTAAACCTTAACTTACCAAAAAATTTGGAATACATTAAAAATGTAAACAAAATGTTCGTTTTGGTGTAAAAGGAACGCATTTCTTTATACATTACTGAAAATGAATTAAAATTACTCAATTTAATCCTAAGTTATTACCAATAGAAAATCTAGTGATAGAAAGCATCTTTTCTTTCCGATAAATTCAATTTTTCTCATGTTTTTATTAGTTGAATTTTAGATTCTTGTCTTGTTTTATTTCTATTTGGAAATAAAGTGTAAATTACCATTAAAATATTTTAATATATTTCTTATTTTGTTTACATTCCTCATTTCAATTAATCATAATCGTTTCTTAAATTTTGTTTGTATTTCCAAGATGGTATTATTTTGTTAAGTGTCGGATTATTGTTTCCAGATAATTATTTTGAGTAGCTTATTTTAATTATTTTTTCTTTCAAATACGACAATTTGAACATAATATAACTTTAAGATAACTATAAGCAGTGAAAGGTGGAACAATTTAAATTTTTGATGGAAACAACTATTTACAAAGACTACTAATGCAGAATTTTAAACATTTTACCTAGTTTTAACTTATACTAAAATACAATTAATATGTGCAAACAATTAATATTAAATAATACTGTATACCATATTTAGGACTTTAAAAAATGTGTTGCATTAATATACAAAATTGTCAGGACTACGTTATCAACTAAAATACCATTAATGGATAAAGAAATTAATATAAATATAAACAAGATTAACCAAAAAGAATCTGACCACGCATACATTACTACTTACATACAATGTCTACTAAAAAAAAATATTAGGATTATTAATGAAACAAACAAAGGATGACGTTTATTTTAAAAAATAATAATTATGAAATAGTTTCGCTAACTAACTGAACATATTGGCTTCGTCAGAACATATTGGCTGTGAATATGTTTTGTATGATGAAGCCAATATGTTCAGTTAGTTAGCAAAACTGTTACACAGTTTTTATTTTTAAAATAAACGTTGTTTTATTCAGTGATTTGTGTTTGTAGTTTAAGTTATTTAGGATAGCAAAGCTATTATGAATCAGTTCGTTAAACCAAAGGTGTGCACCACATGTCCACACGATTGTCATATATCTATAACTGTTTTCTTGTAAGAATATAATTTGATAATGATTTTGCAAGGTACTTTTAATATTGATACTATATGTATAATCGGGAAATGTATATTTGTGGTAAATTTCATAGCAAAAGAATTATAAATACGAAAATTAGAATGAGTAAAACAAAATGTTGCTAAATGGACAAGAAAGTTTTATTTTTGTTTTATTATTCTTACTTACTGCTCTTTTGACATGAAATTTGCCACATACATGTATTTGCCGATTATACACATACTAACATTATAAGAAATACCGGGCGAATTCGTTATCAAATCATATTCCTAAAACAACATATTTATAGACATGCGACAATAATTTTGGACATGAGTGTACCTCAATTAAAATTCTGAATTTGAAATGAAACATCCAGAATTATTAGTGTTAATTTGATAGTATCATTATTTCAAAATCTTAATTCAAAATTTACTTACCTACAATCATTTATATTATTAGTGATTTTTTTGTTGTTCTATGCATATGTATGTTTGCGCATTGTGTCTATTTAAAGACCAACTTACCTCTTAAAACTAATATAATATTTTTCTTGTTGCTGACTTGACTTTTTCTCTAGTTTACTTTATTATAATTGAGAGTGCTTATTTTCAATATTTATTTATTTTCAATTTGCTAGACGGTATAATAAAGAAGAAATTCTGAAAATACCAATTTTGTACTTTCAGGTTTGTTGGAGTATGCTGTCCAGACAACAATATTTTAGGGGGCGTGTTTGGTCCTCCACAGCCTCAACCCGCTCCTCCAAAGCCTCAACCAGGTCCTCAGCCTGGTGGATCAGTTACATCACGGCCAGGTGTTTCCGTTCCAAGCACGTCCACACGACCAGATATTACAGCAGATCCTACAAATAGAGGTAAACCATAATTAATAAAAAACATTTCTGAAATTCACATAAATCTCAGCATAATTTTAGAAAATCAAAAACACAATTATTCCAAGCAAAAATTTATTCATATTTTAATCTTTGTTTTGAAACATTCATTAATTGCCTAATATGATGTCTACGGCTACCATATTTTCTAATATCACAGAACAACACCAACGGTACTTGAGATTTCACCAATTCAATTCAAATTTTGCTATTGTACTGTTTAGTAAATTCCTATTAACAATATAGTCTTATGTATAATGACGATTTTAAGCGTACAGTTTTGCAGATGACGCGACTTTATGTTTCCATGCATAACTAGCAGTTAGAAATATATCACTCCTAAGCTTTCGTTATTGTATTTTATACTTCAGTGGTTGTTTGAGGGTGGTTTTAATAGGATTTTGACCAATGAATTGTAAAATATAACGAGCAAAAAATGAAATACAAATGTTTTGATGTCTCCATTGAGTACAAACGGAACATTATTTTAAGATAAGGATTTTAACGAAAAGAAAACTCAGTAGCTTGTCTTTTTTTCAATATTTCTTTCTTCCTGGTTATACCCTTTCTGTCTGATGAAACGTTAGCGAAAGCTATTAAAAATACTTTTTAAGATTCTATTAAAAGTTCGGAAAATGCTCCTTTGTAGGTAATTGACTAAAGAGGTTTAACAAATATAGATCGTAAAGCATATTTGTACAGAAATACATGATGTATATAATCTAGATCACCGTTTCTCAACTTTTTTCCTTTGGGGCACACCAAAGTACATTTCGAATTTTCGCGATACTCCTGTATGCGACTTTTTCTTTTTACCAAATGCGAAAAAAACCAAATACATAAAAATACATACAATACATTTTTTATTATGGAATGACTATGACATAGAAATCTTACAAGTAAATTACGTAAGACTCTTGAATAGAAACATATTAACATAAAAGAAACTTACGTTAATATGAGAAAGGAATATTATCATCAGTGTTTCTTTCCAAAGAAAAATGAACAGCGTTAAAAGAAAACTTTCCAGTTTTAAACTTTAAAGACAAGTGTGAAATCAAGTCGATTGATGATATTTTTTTCTTTTAAAGATAATTTCTTTGCGGAAGTTCTTAGAAGACATTAAACATCTCGCGACACACTTGACATGTATTCGTGACATATCAATGTGTTGCGACACAGCGGTTGAGAAACGCTAATCTAGATAGTATGTAATTTTTCAGCAAGCAGCTCTGCACCAAACTTGTGGGGCTTTCAGTTATTTGTAAGTGTTCTGTAGCTTTTCTGGAATTACACAGATCGAAATTGCTTAGAATCTACTCACTGTGTACCTGTAGCCAGGGGGTGCACTCACACGAGGGATCCAGTGAGTCCTGACTCTGCCTCCTACCGAATTAGTAGCTCAACATATATTTGTACACTTTGTTAATTAACTTATAGCTGTTTAGGAAATAAATGATTGACATAACGTAAAAATTTGATCTTACATTTCAGCTGTACTCTTTCTTTCCTTATGAAAACAATGTAGTTCTAACATTTTCCTGAGAATATAGATGGCAGTATTTAGCAATTACTTATCGTCTTCCAGGATGCAGAATAACACCTATTCAATAGTATATAGACGACGTCTTGTAGTATGTACCCTTCTCCCCAAGATTTAGACCCTTCCCAACAAAAAATCTGGGTGCGCGACTGCCAGTAGCAAACCTACATTGAAGGTTCTTAACTGTTTGTTCAAACACCAGTTGGAGCCTGATTTATTTCATCGTGTTACTTTTGACTTGGCATCATTGGTGGAGTCTCTTTGATTATAGCACAACACGAAATATTTCAACATCAATAGTAAGAAAATAGGTCTACACTTTCCATACATATGGAGAAAATTACTTGAATACTATGTTTTTCTATCTAAAATAAAATTATTAAAAAAAAATTTCGTTAAATACCATCGCTTTTGTTTAACATGTAGGAAACATATGGGAATAGTAACAAATGCATACAAGAGCTGGAGCACTATCTCTAGTATAAATTTTGTCACAAAAATCTCACGCCTACCAAAATGTTTTCATGAATGGCCACAGGAAACTACAATATTGTTTTCAAAATATTAATGTAAAATATGAACAAGAAAATCACTTACCAAGTGCATACCTTCTAATTTAATTGGATTACAGTTTCAGTAACATCTGTTACCTTCCCTAAATTGAACTATTTATTTATTTATTTATATGTGCAGTTCCAGTTACATAATGTTGGACAATTTACACTGAAACATATAACAAAAATTTAACGAAAACAATTAACAGTGATAATAGCAAAAATAACAGAAAATCAAGAACCATATTAACAAATATTTACATATTATTTACAACTTAATTTTGCACAATGTGGATCGGAAAATTCTTACAGAGGTAAAGATATTTATAATGGGTAGAAATGTGGAAGTCTATTGAATTCAGTTGAAAGCCTATACATGAGTGACCTTTAGAGTATTGCAAGGCTCCAAGTTTCGGAACATAGAATATTTACAAGCTTAGAGTTCAATATCCTCTTATGTCATTTCAATATATACCCATATTACTATGCAACAATGTGTTACTATTCAGCTTCTTTTTCCCTATTAATTTATAAACGTTGTTTTCTCAACAAACAAGTGTGTTACTATTCAACTCCTTTTCCCTATTAATTTATAAACGTTGTTTTCTCAACAAACAAGTGTGTTACTATTCAACTCCTTTTTTCCTATTAATTTATAAACGTTGTTTTCTCAACAAACAAGCGTGTTACTATTCAACTCCTTTTTTCCTATTAATTTATAAACGTTGTTTTCTCAACAAACAAGTGTGTTACTATTCAAATCCTTTTTCCCTATTAATTTATAAACGTTGTTTTCTCAACAAACAAGTGTGTTACTATTCAACTCCTTTTTCCCTGTTAATTTATAAACGTTATTTTCTCAACAAACAAGTGTGTTACTATTCAACTCCTTTTTCCCTATTAATTTATAAATGTTGTTTTCTCAACAAACAAGTGTGTTACTATTCAAATCCTTTTTCCCTATTAATTTATAAACGTTGTTTTCTCAACGAACAAGTGAATGTAAAATTCTAGAAATTATTGAAAATATAATTTATATGTTTTTAAATTCATATAATTTTAAACATATACCATATAAAAAAGTTCTAACGAAGAGACTGCAAATTTGTCTGCGGTAAATAGAAAGAAGAAAATATGTGAATAAGTTAAATTATATACTTGTAACTGTGTATATGAATGAGAATTTCTAAAGTACTCTTGGTTATGAGAAGTTGTTTTCTCCTTGCAAATGGTTAATTGATCACTGGTGAAGAGTATGCAGTGAGTCAACAGAGATTTGTTCCACTTGTTTTATAAGTACTTCCTCTATCATGGCTTCCATTCTTCCATCGAATACTGTTGTCAATATTTTTAAAGTAAGCGTCAGCAAACTTATCGTTCTGTTTTTGTTTCTTTTCTCACCACCTGTTATCTTTGATATTACCACTACCTTTTTCTTATAAAAAACTGGAGGCATCTTTCTTTCTTCATGAGTTTTGTTAATTTGTTAATTAATTTTTTTAAATATATTAACTTATTTACGAAAAATGCGAAGAAAGTAAGTTTTCACAGTTTTAATATAATAAACAGAATATTTTCAATAATATGCTAACCTCTATAAAACTTACCGTCTCTTATGGAACGTCCGTGGTTCACATAGAAACTTTATTTAAAGCATTTTAAACATTGTTATGTGTTCTGTGATGATATTTATGAAAACTTCTTAGAAATAGGCTATTAGTAGTAATCTTAGATCTACCTTTAAGATTTCTGCGGTATAAGTCCTGTTGAATTATTGATAATGTATGCACATGGAAGCTATTTGGAAATTAAGTGAAAATATAAACTTTGGCTTGATTGCTCCCAATATTATAAAAATCAATAACAAAAATATGATACAAGATTGTCTGGAGCAGCCAGACATAGTCATAGATAAACACATATAGATCTCTTAAATCTTAAGAACTAAGTGTAACTCTATAGCTAAAAGCTGAATCAGACATTTATAACTCTTAATATTAATTAATGATCTTTTCTATATGATACAACCCATGAGAACAACTATTTCTTCAAGAGTTCATCTATTTCAATAACAACAGATCTCACATGATTTGTGCATAGTTATTAAATACCATTATATGAAACCGTATCAAAATAGATGCATCTAAACATCTCAAACCAGTAACATGCCATTACCTATCTTTAACAACATCGCTATTACTACAAATTTACATCCCTATAGATATAGAATAATTAGTATTTCAATAATGTGAGGTTGAACAGGGTACTATTTTATGTGTAAAAGAAAATAGTTTGTGAATGAATATTTTTCACAAGAAAGATCTGCATTTAAGTAATGTCGTGCCTACTTTTATACACAATCCTGTGTAAAGGTCACGATTTTGTTTTACTTAGCAAATATGTAAACCATACCAGTATGTAAAGTTTTGCATATATATATAGGGGTGGACTGGCTCACCCGGCAACCGCACCCGACATGATAAAGATAAAATTTTTAAAAACTTTTTTCCTCAATCACTACTTCTAAACATATTCTTTCAATATAAGCTACGTAAAATTTTCCCAGGTATATCTTTTTTAATCAAAAGAGGAGTGCTTTGACTACCGAAAATGCTGTTAGTTCACTTATTATCTCCTTTTCCGTACTTTGCACTAAAACGTTTTTATAGTTTATAATTTAAAGACAGAACAAAATGATAACTTTTTCTATAATTAATACATTTTTATTAATATTGTAATTGATCATGTTTGGACTATCCGAAAATTGAATGTCTAAGAATCTCTCCTTTGTTGTGAGTGTTTCTGTATTTGAATGTAGTGGTTCAGGTTCATACATTAAGCCGTATGTCCCGTACCTAGTAGCTGACCAGCTGGCTTAGGATCTAAATACAAATTTAAGTCAAATTGCATATTTCTTATTAAGATGAAGCATACAAAATTGGCATTATAAGTATTCTAGAGTGAGAAAACTAGCTATAAAGTCACTAAAAATTTAACGTATGAAAACAAATAAATTACTATATTTTGCTATCGTTAGTTTTTTTTAACATAAAAAATAATGTTAACTTTACCAAATAAAATTATCCTTCCTTTTGGTTGTTCAATTTTATTCTTCTTTTCTACCTACGTATGGTCGTACACGTTTTGCTTGAAGTTTTGTTACAGAAATATGTACACGAAAGCAAAGCACAATGTTGAAATCTAAAGTTTTTACCAACTAAGAAAATACCTAAAGAAACTCTAAACCCTACAACTTGGTGAAACTTATAGCGACGACGCATGAAGATATTACAGGAGAAAACGACCAATTGTTAATCTTTTTAACACAGAACATGTCTCTAGATCAGACACGACGATTTGAAGACTAGATATTTCATTTATAATTTGTGTACAAATCATGTGGAATTTCTTGTTATTGCAATAGATGAAATGTTGAACAAATAGTTGTACTCATGAATAATGCCATATAGAAATGACTTACAAATAGTATACGCATAATGTGAGTTGGCCATTAGGAAAAAAAAAACAATAGATATAGTTTGCAAGTTTATAGTGTAATTTGCTAAATAGAACAGTATGTAAATAAATAACAATTTATTCCAGCAAATTAAAAACAGTTAATTTTGAACAGTCGATTATCTCGAAAATTACACATGAGAATTTACCCTTAAGAATCTCATTTTGTTTAGCACGATGTAATCTATCGACTGATATCTATGTAATCTACCACTGAGCCACCGCGGCCCCTATATATATATAGGGGCCGCGGTGGCTCAGTGGTAGAGCGTTCACCTCTGGTGGTGCATGAGGTCCCGGGTTCAAACCCTGCTCCCGCCAAGTGAACTTTGTGGTGGACAAACACCGTGTGCGTGGGTTTTCTCGGGGTTCTCCCGTTTCTTCCCACTTTCTTCACTCCACCATTTCATTCATTTCTCATAATCACCGTCTCCTTTAGCCTAACCGGCATAAGCGTGGGACGTAAAACTCAAAGATTTCATTTCATCTATATACATGGACAATATTTTACTTAAACAGAAATTAGAATTTAGGAGCTAAATGATAATTTTTGACTATTTGTCCTTAATCATACAATGTACTGTTGTCTTGCTATTGTCCTAAAGAAGAGCTTCATGAGAGTATATTTCACAATAATACAACAGTACATTGTATATTTATAATTTTTGGGCCATAAGACATTTCAAATTTTGTACTAGACTGGCTGATTTTTACTATCAGGAGAAGAAAAAAGAAATGTTTTAAAATTATTTTATGGTCAATGTATAAAGTTATTCAGATGTTTTAAATAATGAGATTTTTGGATACGTGGTTGGCAAGACAACCAGATAACAAGATATATAAATAAATGGAAGTAAACCACGGAATGATAGGTGTGTTATTTAGTGGCTCGTATTCATTATAAAAATAAGGAACCAGAGTGAGAATACTACATTTTTGATTTTATCGTTGTAATAATAAGCACACACCAAAAAATAGCATGATTCCCGTAAAGCATCAATTCCTTGGTTTACCCCGAAACTTATTTTGTCAATTTTCTCGAAAAGTACGCATAAGGTTTTACATTTATATATATATATATATATATATATATATATATATATATATATATATATATATATATATATATATATATATATATCATTCTGTTCTGTTCAGTTTAATAAGATCTATTGATTGGTAAATACATTTCATTTTCGGAGATTTTTCTCCCCTTAAATGCTAATAATGCTGTAGATATTAGTTCAAGATTTATAGGTGAATGACTCAGCTATTAGCATAGATCTATAGAGTTAAGCTTAGTTTTAAATATATTATGTATTGGCAATTCTTGGAACCTACAATTACTAATTAATTCAAAATGGCAATACTTTTTTGAAGCATCTAAGCATTAATTTGGTTGCTCGCAATACCAAACTAAACAATAGTAAATGTATGATATTCAAGACTCTTAAATTGAATTGTAAATAGCTTATAGCTTAAATATACAATTATAGCTTATAGCTAGAAGTATATAGCTTAAATTGAATTGTTTAGGTTCTTATTGTACAAAAATCTTTAATTTTGCAGGATGTGGCGTAAATTCAAAATCTGCAACACGTATCGTTGGAGGAAGACCGGCTGATCCAAAACAATGGCCATGGATGGCAGCACTATTAAGAAGTGGACAAAGGCAATATTGTGGTGGGGCTCTTATTACAGACAGACATGTTCTCACAGCAGCTCATTGTGTTGATAAGTAAGTGAGTTAATGTATATATACAGATGTGTTCAAATTATTAGACTAATATTCAGTTTCTGAATATTTTATTTTTCTTACAATATTCGTGACAAAATACGTTTGAACTTAGTCCAAATTACTACTTTGTAACTCTGTCCTAATTTCTAGTGGGTGTGGCATATGCTTTTCAATATCAATAAAACATGCGTACATAACAATCAAATATAATTACTATAAAGTGTGTATATCCAAATTGAAAACAAAAAATGAAATGGAATACTTACAAGAAAATTATCTCTCACACAAAGATTAATATTTCTTATGAAATCCCTTATTCTTTATTAAGTCTTTTATCCTTTGTGGCATCCTATGTACGAGTTTAGCACATTTTGATTTCAATCCAGCATCGTGATACCACAAATTGTTGATCTCCTTGATCAATTGAAGTTTGGTTCTAATGTACTTCTTCTCTAGCTTTTCTTTCATGAAGCTCCAAAAGTTTTCAATCGGGTTCATATCAGGACTAATGCCTGGCCATGGAAGAACACTAATTTCATTGTTCTCGAAGAATTTTGTCACAGCTTTGACCCGAAATGCATAAAGATAAATTGTACGTCATCAAACCAGAGTGCAGTCTGGGAAAGCAGTTCTTCTTGAAGCACTTGTAGGTATTGGTTGTGCTTCATTGTCCTCTCTACTATATACAGTCTTCCAGGCCCGAAGACAGAGATCATACCCCAGACCATGACTGAAGTAGGATGCTTCACGGTTTATTAAAGACATTACAACTTGAATTCCTCCCAGGTCAACCTCGCACATATTGTGAACACTTATCAGACACAAAGATACATGATTCATCACTCAAACACACTATTCTCCAATCGTCAGCAGTTCAATATTCTAGGCATCATGTCCGATATTCTAGGCTTTTTTGCCATGATTGGAGTAAACTCTAATATTTTTTTTCTTTCTTGACGGCGTGCTTTTATTCCCTTGGCACAAAGAATCCTTCGAACACTTTCAGGTCAAATGTCTGCACCATACTCAGCCATTTTTATGCTTAAGTCTATTAGAAGTTGCACTTCTGTTTCCCAGAGCCAATCTTTTTAGTTTTCTGATACCTCTTAGCGATAGCTTTGGTTTTCGCCCCCATTTCCCAACCCTATTTTGGCTCTTGTTCATTTCAACAGAGATTTTACTCACATTTTTATTCTACCCCAATTCTACTAGCAATGTATTGTCGCGTATATCTTATTTCAACCAGAAGTATTTTGTTAATTTCCATTTTACGCGGAGAATAGTCTTTTGCTTTTCCCATTATGCTGCAATTACAGGACTACACAGAATAAAAGATTGATGCACGAAACACGTCACGATCGTTTCAAAATGGCCCATTCGAATGTCGTTAACTTCTTACGACAGCAACCACAACACTTCAGACTATAACTTGTTGAAAGGAAACCATAATAGCTATCTACAACTGAAACATCACTTTCAGAATCCCCCCTCCTCACTAATACGATCTGCTGTTCAACGATGATATCACCACTTCAAGTGTACAGTAAACAAATGAAGGATCCTATATTGGTGGTTTAACCATTAATTTAAGCGTTCTACAACTCTGAAATTAGGACTCCTACATCAATTTTGCATTTTTCGAGCGTGAGTCTAATAATTTGAACACATTTGTATTTCTCCTTATCTGTCAATTATGCAGAGTCTGACAAAGGAAAAAAAAAGTTTTAACAAACTTTTTCGAGGACTTCTCGATAATTTAACCATTTTCGCGGGCACTGGGAAGGATTCTCCCGATGAAAGGAGACCAAGTATGCTTTTATTTACTCCACTGGGAAGCGTTAGAGCTAGTACAGCCATAAACCTTTTCCACTAGATGAATGGTAATTGCACTCGAACAATGGTTTCTTTTTGTTTTGAGCTTGTTCTGCATCTACCGTGTAAGTATCTGAATAGTTGCTGAAAGCAGTTTTCCAATTTTTCATCCATCTTTCATCAGTACTGCACTCAAATATTTTATATTGGCAATGAACATGAAGCAGTGTAGAATATAAAAGCAAATATCAGCTTCACAACATTGACTTTTACTGATTGTATTTTATTGGTCTAAGTCCAATTTTTATTGTGCATTCTGAAACAACATTTTAAGTGTATCGACAACGATGGTATATGAGTAACAGTTTTTGCTACTAGGTAGATGGACAGCAAACCTACACATGTTTTTTTCCACTGCACATAACTCTCGAGGTGTTTCATTTGTATAAGTATAGCTCAAGATGTCCAATTATTTGTCCCAGTGTAGCTGTTAATAATGAAATTATGTTACTGTAAATCATTGACACCAATTTCAGAATAACTTTTGAGATGTACATTCGGGTATGTGAGTATCGTTGTCAGATATCCAAGAAAAAAAATATTCAGATCCTAGGGGGACAAGCGAACTTTGAGGAACAGTGCTTTTCTCTACTTCCGAATATCGATGACCATGCTTTAAACTAACGCTAAATCCAACAACCTAAATGACTCATAAGCGGAAACTAAAAGAGGATCGTCCTACCGTTTCTAGAAGAAAGTGGCCCAAGAAAGGGTTAACATTGTCTATTTCATCTTAATCATATTGTGGTGATTAATTAAATATAGATACTCAAAATCCTATACAATTTCCAGAATGCAATATGAAACCCAACTGACAGCTTCACAGCTGCTTTTCTGTTTTGTTTTTTTTTCTGTTTCTTTTCCTTCTATATCTGTTGAAGTACTCTGCGAAAGCTCTTGTATTACCTTTAATATTATATGATTGATGATGCTCTTGTTACTATATTTTCGTAAGTAATTTATTTTCCATGTCCATCGGGATTCCTTTGTATCAACTACATGATATACATATATACATTGAAAGAGGGAGGGAGGGAGAGAGAGAGAGAGAGGGGAGAACTTGAGTATTAATCACGTTGAAAACACTAACATTCGTATCTAGATTATTGCGCACGATTGTGGCAGTTATATTTAATACTTGGAATTATGCACATACTTTCTACACCATGTAGATCTTTCATCCTATCGTTATAGGTGTAAGATCCTTACTCTTAGCACTTTGCAATTAATATTTAATATTTATTCAACAGCCGAAAACAGTACTCAGTAGCCATTTTCTTCAAAATCAGCTATGCTACATTTCAAGTTCTTTCGGGACTGTTCTTCTGCTATAGTAAGAAAAATACATACATGTAAAATCTTCATAATACTAAATATAAAAGTTGTTGAAATGCATATGTAGAAAATCATAAATAAAAAGTTTTTTTAAAAAAAATTATGTATATATGGGTATTAAAATGTTGATTCTAGGTAATTCACCCAGCTGACACAGAAGTATTAGTAAACGTATGAAAGGTATTGTTATTGTTAGGTTTCAGTGTTAGACCTATCGAATATACATATTATATCTGATCTACTTAACAAACTCAACCATAATAGCTTTTCCTTTAATATATATATATATATATATACTGTACATATTAGTTCACTATATATATGTTTTATATATATATCAAAGGTTCCATTCCTGGTGGGAATTAATGTGGTTCGGATCCCACTCCACGTTGAACTGCAGGTCCTTGTCTCATATAGCCTCGTTACTGAAAGGGACGCTAAATCCCAAATCAATCAAATCCTTTCCATTTTTTAATTTTATGCTCTGATGACGATCCGTTAATGATCAAAAGTCTTAATATGCCGTTTGTACTTTTCAGTTTATGTGATTCTTAAGCTAAACATATAAGTCTTATTAAGTATATAATTTTCATATGATGTGTGACTCAAAATATAAGCATATTAAGTTCAAATTTTAATATAAAATTTTTATTTTTGTCGACACATGAACACATTTAAATATTATTATATTAATGTCTGTGCACAATCAACAGTTTACATAAGTTGTTACTGACTTAACGATTTTGAAACTATTTACGATTAACATTTTTACGATTAACAAGTTATTACATTTTGGGTAGAGACTACAAGGTACTGAGAATAAATATCTCAAAAATACACATTGTCAATTCACTCATTTTATTGTCTGACACTTACATTTAAGTTTGAACAGAATATAATGTATTGTAACAATTTGAGAAAGAAAACGTACTGATAATATATTTTGAACACATTCGGAAGATTTCAAGTATAGGATATGTAATATCAGTGTATATACAGAGATATGTCATGAACAAATTAGAAAATTATATTTTTTAATATAAGTTGTTTATTATTTAAACTGGAATGAGCTACAATTGTAGTTATATTTAACACTTGGGCTCATGCACATTCTTTCTACACCATGTAGATCTTTCATCCCGTCGCTGTGAGTGTGAGGTCCATATTCTTAGTTCTATTCTAATTAATTTTACTTTAATCTTGATTTCTTATATTTTGAAGCAACACCACCACCACTACTACTATCTTTACTTCCTCCTACAATAATAACAATATTTTTCACGTTTTTTGAATATTACTATTGTAATAAGAGCATGGTTGGTTAGCCTTAAGTTTGTGACAGTAAAAACTTCTTATTGGATCAAAACTCCATTATATTTTAGTCAAAAATTTTCTTGTAGGCATTATATCTGGAGAACTACATATAGTGTAGCCAAACCCAAACTATCACTGAACTCAGTATGATATGTTTATTCCTTAAAAAATACAAAAACTCGATTTAGGGACCGTTCAAAAATTTTGTGGCCCCTGATTAAAAAAAAAAAAAACTACGAGCAATTATTGGGCAAGTTTGCAATCTTTTGATGCATTTTTTGATCATTCCTAAAATTCCTGGCCAAGATCGCAAATTTTTGATCCATTTTTTGATCATTCCTAAAATTTTTGTTTATGAAAGAAAATGAAATTTGTATTATTTAATGAATTTTAATTATTATTAGTTCCAAAATTATTACTTATTAGACTAGATATAATTTGAAATATAAATTAATAGTAATTTCAATTATCAACTCGTTTTGTTTAATTACCCACGTTTGGTATATATATACTAAGTTTACTGAATTTAATAATTAAGAAGTTATAATATTCATATATCTTTAGAAAAGAATTGTATTAAAATAGTTCTTTCTCCTAGCTAAGAGAGGAAGAAGTAATTTAATTTCTTCTCTTTGCATAACAACAATAAAAAATCTTTCTTTTTTCCTGTTGGTTTAAAAGTAGACGAAAATTTCCCTTGTAAATCACACAAACATATTTTACTGATTGAGAAAATCCTGTTTAACACTCAGTACTCTTGAAATATGGCCTGTTATTTATTAAAAATAAAAATAACCAGAATACCAAGTTCGATTCTACTTTTAATAAAGAATATTAATTTTTACAACTATCTCAAAGTTATATACTGAAATCTGAGAGGAATTTCAAAACATTATAACCAGGTATTAAGCTAAAATATTAACATTTTTAGAGTTTTTGCAATAATAAAAATAATTATAATGGATTTATACATTTTGAAATAACTTTTTATAGCTTTAATTTCATTTGAAACATTATTATTATTTTATTGTTTTGTTGTTATTGTTTATATAGTAAAATCCCTAAAACTCGGCACTCGATAACCCGGAATGCCTGATAACTCGACTACATATTGGCAGGGTGAAAAACTTCTGTAGTGCGGAAAATAACAGGACATTACACATGTCTTTAGAAAAAGTAGCCAGTTTTTGCAAAGTCGGCTATTTAATTTTCATTATATACAGCTTTTCGCTTTCATAAAGTATTTTTTGAGGTCTGTCTTATCAGGTAAATTACTATGCAGTGTGTATTCGTTAATTTTCATTTTCATGTATACTAAAGGCTCTATGCCTTCATAAAGTGAGCTACGTTTATTTAAGGGTATTTGGGTAGTTTATTCTCTGTTGTATTCTGAAGCAACCAATGTATGCTGTATTTTCTGAGGAAACACTCATTCTTTTTAAGCCCATTCCCGACAACCCGGCATTTTCACAAACTCGGCCATCCTTAGGTAACTCATGTCCAAAATTATTGTCGCATGTCTATAAATATATTGTTGTAGAAGTATAATTTGATAACGAATTCGTCCGGTATTTCTTACATTGTTAGTATGTGTACAATCTGCAAAGACATGTATGTGGTAAATTTCATGTCAAAAGAGCAGTAAATAAGAATAAAAAAACGAAAATAAAACTTTCTTGTCCATTTAGCAACATTTTGTTTTACTCATTCTAATTTTCGTATTTATAATTCTTTTGCTATGAAATTTACCACAAATATACATTTCCCGATTATACAGAGAGTATCAGCATTAAAAATACCCTGCAAAATCATTATCAAATTATATTCTTACAAGAAGACAGTTTTATATATGCGACAATCATTATGGACATGAGTGTACGTGTTAAACCGAGTTTTCGGAATTCTACTGTACTTCTTTTTGTAGAAAATGAAGGGAAAAGGAAATATTGGTATTTGTGCGAAAAGAAATGAAAGTTTTAACAAATTACATTCTGTTGTATTTTCCATTAACAGAAATGTGTGTAGCTTAAACTTGGTTAAAAAATATAAGACAATGTCTAATTTGTTTCTTTATTTTTGAAACAGCTTTGAAGTGGCAGATATTAATATTCGGTTAGGAGAATATGACTTTAGTACTTATGATGAAACTCGGGTGAAGGACTTTCGAATTGTGGAAATACGGAAACATAAAAGTTATAATCGACATACTTATGAAAATGATATTGCCATATTGAAGTTGGAGAAACCTACTTCGTTTAACACTTACATTTGGCCTGTCTGTCTACCACCGGAAGGAGAATTATTCGAAAATGTAACCGCAATCGTTACAGGTAAGAATATATTCTTTCTCAATAATAATATGTAAAGATCTACATAAACAGTATTATAGATAAATTTGACACGAGATGATTATACCCTAAGCTCTTTCCTGTTTATTTTACTTACGTATTCATTTATTTGCCTTCTTTCCCACACCAAATTTAAGGCTATATAAGTGCTTTATCTATTATTTAGCTATATTTATATTCTAAATGCAATATTTTTGCAAAATGATAATAATAATAATAAGTAGTAGTAGTAGTAAGTGAATGCTTATTTTACAAAATTGGTAGGTTGGGGATATTAATTTTGAATTAGCGTATTCACTTTCAAAGTAATGCAAGTGAAAAAGGAATATTTTTACAATCGAAGATTACTTATGAAGTAAAGGTAAAGTTAAAATTCATATTAATCAAGATGTTAATTAAAAATTAAAATTAAAAATAAGCAATCATAATCACAAGGTTCTTTATGCTATGTAAGAAAATAACAGTTTCATAATACATTGCAATTTCAAATGCAAACAAATTTAAGGTTCTGCAAATAGATTTAATTTAAGGTATTATGGTATTAGCACACGTTCCGTAAAGTGTGCTAATACCTTATTGCTGCTTACTGGTGTAATCACCTTCAAAGTATTGGAAAGCTATACACTGATGCCAGCGCCTAGAAGAATTTTTGGATCTCTATTTTTGAAATGGCTGTCAGAGCTGCAGTCGTGTTAGCCTTAATGTCATCAACATGTTTTCTTTTCAACACTGTTGTGATTCTTGGGTAAAGAAAAAGATCATTAGGGTGAGAACAGATGAGTATGGGAAATGGTCTACCACAGGCATTAGTTTTCTGGTCAGAAACACTCCCGTATGGATAGTGCCGTATGGATAGTGCCGTATGGACAAGTGCATTGTCATGATGGAGAAGCCGAGTTTCTGGTCGTTTGTGTCTCCCTTCTCACGCAACCTTTGCAGCATTCCCAAATAATACACCTGGTTAACTATTTGACCTCGTGGTACAAACTCATGGTAAACGAAGGGGCCACGGTGGCTCAGTGGTAGAGTGTTCACCTCTGGTGCATGGAGTCCCGGGTTCAGACCCTGTTCCTACCAAGTGAACTTTGTGGTGGACAAACACCGTGTGTATGGGTTTCCTCGGGGTTCTCCCATTTTCTTCATTCCACCATTTCATTCATTTCTCATCATTACCGTCTCCTTTAGCCTAGCCGGCATAACCTTTGGACGTAATCAAAAATTTCATTTCATTTTCATGGTAAACGATCCCATGGATATCAAAAATGTTATCAACATGTTTTGGTTTCTGATTTTGATTGCCAGAGATTTTTAAGTGGTGCAGAGTTAGCTGTCTTTCTTTGGGCACTTTGTCGCTTTGTTTGAGGATTATACGCAAAGACCCAGGTTTCATAACCTGTGATTAATCGGCCCAAAAGTTCGTCCTTACTCTCCAACAAGTCTGTGCACACTTCCACTCACTTTTTCTTTTGTTCATCGGTGAGGTCTTTTGGGATCATTTTGGCATACACTTTGCGCATCCCGGGCCTTTAGTTAGAGTTTTCCACACAGTTTCTCTATCAATGTTCCTTTTGTCTACTATGAATTCCACATTTAGTCACGGATTTGAAGTGCTATTTGACGAATTTTGGCAATGTTTTCGTCTGTACGACTAGTTACAGACCGTTCCACGCTCATTAGTCACTTGTTCCCTCCCCTCCGAAAATTATTTAACCCATTTGTACATTGTTGTTGTCTTCATGGCATTCTCGTCGTACACCTGTCCTAACATACATATATATGCTGTATATATATATATATATATATATATATATATATATATATATATATATATATATATATATGTGTGTGTGTGTGTGTGTTTGTGTGTGTGTGTGTATGCTGTGTGTATATATGGTGTAATAACGCAAACACTGCTGTGAGACACTGAAATAATAGGCGTTTGGAAAAGTACAAAACTGCTTGTATAAACCTGCCCTTTGTAATATATGGTGATGAATTCACAAAGTTAATTGCCAGACCTCGTAGAAGTTTCGTATTTGCTTTAAAAAGAATATTTGTTTCTTCCTTTGTTTGACGATGAAGCTTTTTTGCAACACTGATGTTGTGTTAGATATAAATCTATAATTTAACGTTGTATCAGAACCACATTCAGTTTTACTAGGAATTGAATCCTGTTTTACTGCTTCTTTAAAGAAACACCTATTCTTTAGATTTGATTTATTAATCATTCTGCATATCATATTACATGTACAGTTTATAAAATGGTATAAAACTTCTCAGTGCTTAAAACACTTCACCTTGGAAACAAAATTGCAAGAGCCTTTAAGATATGTACTACAGAACTTTGAAAGTGATATAAATGTTTTGAACAGTTAAAAATAAACAAATTGTAAATTTTCACTCGCCATATTAGGAGTTCAGAGCCCAAGGGGATTACCGAAATGTGAAAAAAAATAGACAAAGTTTTTACGGTGCATTTAACTACATTGAAAAGTTAATAATGTATTTCACATTACAAGAGTTATTTACAATATCTCGATATAAATGGACTTGATTCCCTTGCACACTGTACTTACCATATATACTGTAACTTCATAATTGTTTAAAACGCTTAAAAATAAACAAAACGTGGATTTACACCGGCTATATATATCTTCATCGTTATTTAGAACGCTAACATACTGAAAGCATTAAATACATCTAGCTTTCAAGACTCAAATAGCTCGTCGAATCTCATATGAGGACAAAACTCATGACACATATCTACACATAGGTAATTAAACGTTCTTACATACAAGTTTGATCATTCTCACTAATCGAATATTTGTTCACAAGTTGGTGAATATTTAACAAATACTGTTAGAAATATGTCACTGTAGTTCTGGGTTAACTGTTCAACATTAACAACGTAATACTTAAGACACATGTTCGTTCACGACTGTTCAATGCTTCTCATCTTAAATTAGCGAGTATTATAAAACACGCCTACGGTGCCAATGTAATGTTCTAGTAATGATTCGGAAAAACAATTTCTTACCTTGTTCATACTGCAAGTACTGGATTTGTGAATTTTATCTGCATAAATACGTCCACTAATACTAGCAGTATTGTCTCCTGTAAAACTGCTCCAATGTAGATGTGGTTTGTACCGATCTTCTTTCTTCTTGAGAAATTCGCTTACACGTGACTTATTTTGAAAAGATGAAGTCCTGTACCCAGGCTTTATTGTATTTTCACATACATGTCTTGTACCCGATGCATCCTCTCCCAGCATAAGTCCACGTTTTTAACCACAACCACAAAAAACTATATCTCCTAACTTCATACTAACAAATGGCGCCTTTTTGTTCAACACCACGAGACAACACGAATGAATTCGGGTCGTGTCGGAACTGAAGGCTCCCGAAATTCACCGGAAACACACGAAAACTTGTATAGCACACAATTACACACTGCTTATACAGTATGTGTAACAAATACTTCCTCTCATAATGCGAGTTACATTAAGTAAGGGACACTCGTGAGTCAAGATATTTTTATCATACGCATAAAATGTCTAGCAATATTATCGAAATGAATATGTAAACTTTCCCATGTTTGTATATAAGAAAAAAATCAGTAAAAATATTTAATAATTTTAATGTTCATATTTAATTTATAGGTTGGGGAACAATTTATTATGGTGGCCCTAGTAGTTCTGTTTTAATGGAAGTAGTTGTTCCTGTATGGAATCAAAAAGATTGTGTAGCAGCATATACACAACCCATTTTGGAGACCAATTTGTGCGCTGGAAGTAAAACAGGTGGTCAAGATTCTTGTCAGGTAAATAATTATTTATTTCATTTATTTATTATTTTAATTTATATTGTTCCATGTACACTCTCTTTTGTATTGTGCATAATGATATTGCAATCAACTTAATTTTGAAGATCTACAGAAGGAACTTTAGGGATAACAGCTTTATATTTTAGACTAATTGGGCTAATTAAGTCGATGAAAAATTCGATTCCAAATTAATGACAAAAAATGAGGTATGTTTGTGGAAAAGTGATGTACTTGGATCCATCATTAAACTCACTAGTGTGACCTTTAATCAAATTCACATTCTTGCCTTTAAGCTACCACTGATCTATAACTGAAACATTATGGCTTTCAAGACAGTCAAAACTTACACTGATTCTAAGCAAAGCATACAAGAAGTGTTGAATACCAAGTTTCCAACGTTCCTCTCAATGGAACAGAGTGTATTGGTTTATTTAAACTTTTATTATCCCATTTTATAAATAGTGATAATTAATCTGATAAAAGGATATGTCAGTTGCTACATCTGTAACCGTATTGTAAGAGTTCACCTTTTGTGTTTTACGTCAGTACTCCCAATATTTCAAGTGAAAAAATAACAGGAGAGATATCTTAATAACTTTACCGAAGTACATTATTGAAGAAGGATCATGATGACGTAGTTGGTAAGGTCTATCAATCACACGTACCGAAATAGATTTCTAGTGGGGGTAGGATTTACTATTTCTCGTTTTACCCTTGTTCCAGTGCAGGTCAGGGAATGAACGCGACTAGGGCGTGGCGCTGAGTACATTACTTCCTTTACGTTTTAAAGTCAACCAAGTGCGGCGTATTGTATGCATACTACTTGTAGGGCTCATTGGACTGTCCCAAATTGAGGGAGGGGGTACTTTTACATCGTTAAGAATATGCACGCTTTCTGCAATCCAAAATTTGACGCGAAATCATTATCATGATATTTAGTATCAATGTGCTACTTCTACTAACAAAATACGTCGAGTATTAAAAAGTAGAGCCTGTAGATGTTGGTATTGTAAGTTGGGTTTTTCAAAATACATGTTATGGCAACAGTGCTGTGAGTAGTAGAAGTTTGTATTCTGTGATCGATATTGCACTTGCACCTGACTTGCACAAAATTATGGTTAACAATAAAGGTTCTGTGGTTTAATTCTTGTGTGTCATTATACAAATCAAAACAGTGGTTATGGGCCCCAGAGAGATAAGTATTTAAACCCAGTGAAATGTCGGTGAAGACGAGAAAAATGTAAATGAAGTGGTTTAAAACTGTTAAAATTGTATTTGTGATTTTGATGTCTCGCAGTCATTAGGATCGATCGTTTTTTTTTTTTTTTCTCATTGGCGCAAAACTTGTACGAGATGGCGGACACAGCAAAAATTTTGTTTCAAAAGTTAAACAATAGCAATTACAGTGTTTGGAAATATAAAATGCAGTTGCTTCTCATGAAAGAAGAACTGTGGGATGTCGTACAAAAGCCAAAACCGGAATCTCGTGATGCAGAATGGTGCAAGAAGGATGGGAAAGCTAGGGCAACGATCGGACTGCTAGTTGAAGATAATCAGTTAGTTCATTTACGGCGACAGGAAAGTGCAAGGGACTACTGGGAAGCCTTAAAGTCATATCATGAAAAGTCGACTTTGACAAACAAGGTGTTTCTGCTGAAAAGACTGTGTCGTATGCAGCTAGAAGAAAATGGTGACATGGAAAAACATATTAATAGTATGTTAAACATCGTGGATCAGCTTACCGGACTAGGAGAGACATTGGCCGATCATTTGGTAGTGGCGATGCTATTATGCAGTTTACCGGACAGCTATGAAACTTTGATAACAGCATTGGAAACACGTCCAGAGAACGAGCTAACACTAGAATTAGTCAAAGGAAAGCTCATAGACGAGTACAAGAGACGAAAGGAAGTGCAAGGTCACAATAGGAATGAAGAAAGTGCCATGAAGGTGGACTCAAAGAAGAAAGTGCAAGGAAAAGAAGAGAAAAGTGTGTGTTTCTGGTGTAAAAAACCAGGTCATTTCAAACGTGATTGTGCAAAATTTAAAGCTACCGGTAGTAAAAAGAAAAATTTTTCAAGGGCAAACAAAGTGCAAAGTGCTAGTGAAGTGATTGTAGAAACGCATTGTTCACAAGAAACACAAGAAGGCGAAGATGCATATGTATGTTTTAAGGCTAGTGCAAGGGAAGTAAATGTAGGTGAATGGTATGTAGATTCTGCTGCTACTTGTCACATGACAAATGATAAACAATTTTTCAAAACATTAAACTATAATGCAGAAAGTAAAATTTATTTGGCAGACGGTCGAATGTTAGTAGCCAAGGGTATTGGGGAAGGTGTTTTACTGTGTAAAAATAAAGTTGCTAAAAATGGAAAATGTAATGTTGTAGTAAAGGATGTTTTGTATGTGTCAGAATTAGATGGTAGTCTCTTATCTGTGAATCAACTAACAAAAAAAGGTTTTGATATATATTTTTCGGGGAATAAATGTCATATTAAGAAAAATGGCAGCATGATCGCTAGTGCTACAGAAAACGGTTCTTTGTACAAACTAGATGTTTGTAAACAAGAGTACAGTAATGATACACAAGCTTTAAAGGTTACTCAAGGAGAAATAAACAATTGTATTCATGTGTGGCATAGTAGGTTAGGACACAGAAGTCCAAAGGTACTTGAAAACATGGTTAAAGATGACTTAGTTTGTGGGGTATTATTAAAGCAATGTGATACTAAAAAGATATGTGATGTTTGTGTACAAGGGAAAATGACAAGAAAGCCATTTTCGGAAAGCAGCTATAGGGCCAAAGAAATTTTAGATTTGGTACATTCTGATGTTTGTGGGCCTATGCAAACACCAACTCCAAGGGGAAACAGGTATATTTTAACATTTATTGATGATTGTAGTAGGTATACTGTTATTTATTTACTAAAAAACAAAAATGAGGTTGAAGAAAAGTTGAAAGAATATGTGCAATTCACCGAAAACTATTTTCAGAAGAGACCAAAAGTGCTACGTACAGATAATGGTGGCGAATATACATCGACTAGTTTACGGGCATTTCTTACGCAGAAGGGCATAATTCACCAAAAAACGGTACCGTACACTCCCGAACAGAATGGTGTAGCGTAAAGAAAGAATCGAAGCATTACAGAAATGGCACGGTGTATGCTAATTGATGCGGGCATAGAAAATAAATTTTGGGGTGAAGCTGTACTAACAGCAAACTATCTTCAAAATCGTCTTCCCACTAGAGCGTGTAAGGTGACACCATATGAAAAATGGTACGGCGAGAAACCATATCTTGGACACATAAAGGTTTTTGGATGCATTGCATATGCGATGATCCCTAATCAGCAAAGATCAAAGTTAGATGTCAAGGCAAGAAAACTAATTTTAGTTGGGTATGAAGAAAACACAAAAGGGTACAGGCTACTAGATGTCACTACAAACAAAGTAGTGATAAGTAGGGACTGTCAGTTTGTTGAGAATGTATCGCATGAAGTACCAACCTGTGAAGATCGTACTGTCTTAGACACACAAAATCTTCCCAAAGAGGATGCAGTATTACAAGACGAAGATGATGACCTTATACCGTTAAGTTTAAATAACGGTGAAGCATGTGAAACTCTGGAAACCTCAGAAAGTACCCGTAGCTACCATGGAGAAAGAGCTCAAGATGAAATTTTTACCGGTAACAATTTAGAAGCAGAGTCAGTGAGAAGATCATCGCGTTCAACCAAAGGAAAACTACCTGCCAGGTATGCAGAGAAGGTGGTGGTAATGACACAAGAAGAACCAAGAAACTTTCAGGAAGCTATGAGTAGACCGGACAAAGAAAACTGGAAGATGGCAATGAAAGAAGAGATTAGTTCTATGCACAGAAATCAAACTTGGGATTTGGTGAAATTACCAGAAGGAAAGACAGCACTAGGTAGCAAATGGGTTTATAAAATAAAAGAAAATACTGACGGCAAAGGCTCACAGTATAAGGCTAGACTTGTTGCGCAGGGGTTTTATCAAGTCTTGGGGGAAGACTATGATGAGGTTTTTGCACCGGTTGTTAAACAAACCACTTTGCGTGTGTTACTTACTGTAGCAAGAAAAAGAAATATGGAAGTGAAACATTATGACATAAAGACAGCTTTTTTGTATGGGGACTTACAAGAAGAAATTTACATGAAACAACCTGAAGGTTTTGAGCAACCAGGTAAAGAAAACCTTGTATGTAAGTTGAAGAAGAGCATATATGGTCTTAAACAGGCTGCTCGATCTTGGAATAAAAAGATTAATAATTTCCTTGTAAATAATGGGTTCAGGAGGGGAAAGTCAGATCCTTGTTTATATTCTAAGGAAGTAAATAATACTCATGTGTATGTATTAATATATGTTGATGATGTAGTTATAGCTTGTACCGATAATAGGATTATTGATGAAACACAGCAGTTGCTTGCAAAAGAGTTTCAGATTCATTGTCTTGGCGATTTGAGCAGGTACTTAGGGCTCGAAATCAGCAGAAGTGTTGATGGATATTTTGTGATTTCACAAGAAAGTTACATCGATAAAGTGTTAAAAAGATTTAGGCTAGAAGATGCAAAAACGTCAAAATTTCCATTAGATCTTGGTTACATTAGAAATGTCTCATGTGTAGAATCATTAAGTAAAGTTGATGCAAGTTTGTATCAAAAGGCTATTGGCGCATTACTGTATATAAGCAATAATAGTAGGCCAGATATTGCTGCCAGTGTTTCCATATTAAGTAGAAAAACTAATAATCCTTCTCAACAAGATTGGGTTGAAGTAAAAAGAACTCTCAGGTATTTGAAAGGGACCAAATGTTACAAATTGCAGTTGAGTAATAAGAAAGAATGTAACAGCAAACTAATAGGGTTTGTAGATGCAAATTGGGCAGGCGATTTAACTGACAGAAAATCAAACAGTGGTTATATTTTTAAATATGCTGGAGGTATTATTAGTTGGGCAAGTCGTAAACAGTCATGTGTTACCTTGTCATCTACTGAAGCAGAATATGTTGCAATGTCTGAAGCTTGTCAGGAGGCAAAATGGCTTAAAAATCTGTTGAGTGATTTGCATGAAAGCTTTTGTGAACCAATTGTAATTAATGAGGATAATCAAAGCTGTCTAAAACTAATAAGTAGTGACAAAATAAATCCCAGAACCAAGCACATAGAGATAAAATTTCATTTTATTCGTGATTTGGAATGTAAAAAAGAGGTAAAATTTCAATATTGTCCAACTGATGTAATGATAGCTGATATGTTAACAAAACCACTCCAAGGCGTAAAAATAAAACAGTTTTGTACAATGTTGAATTTGTGTTAAAATCAAAATTGCAACATTGAGGAGGGGATATGTTGGTATTGTAAGTTGGGTTTTTCAAAATACATGTTATGGCAACAGTGCTGTGAGTAGTAGAAGTTTGTATTCTGTGATCGATATTGCACTTGCACCTGACTTGCACAAAATTATGGTTAACAATAAAGGTTCTGTGGTTTAATTCTTGTGTGTCATTATACAAATCAAAACAGTAGAAATACTTGCATATGCCATCTCACTTCGATCATGAGTATGTAATCGAAATGTATATTTCCCTTACAAGTAGATCAAATACTCCTGTTTTACATTTCTTCGTATATTTATTATACTTTACACTATCAATACAATTAATATACGTTGCTAATCTATTAAAATATCGACAGCTCATATGGTACGTATTATTTAATAAGTGAATGTAACTAGATATGTTGTCACCATTTATGTCTTTGTATATGTTTTTACCTTTATTAAGAGGAAGAAGATATTAAAGCTGTTAAGTTTTAAAACATTTATTTAAGGGGACACTATACTATCTGGCTTGTGCAGATAAGTTGATTTCATCTATCTGTCTATTTCTCTATCTCTGTTTAAGGAAGCAGTGGCATACTCAGAAATTCATCAGGGGGGGAGAGTTCATGCTCTGAAGTTCATATAATTTCGTTGTTTGTGTGCATATATTAATACGGTAAATTCTCATTTTTGCATAATGTATTGCTCAAGGGGGGAGGGTTCAAAACCCGAAAACCAACCTCTGTGTACGCCACTAAGAATTATTTCCTCCAATATTTCTATATGTAGCCGACCAATCTAATTAATTGCTTTATTAGTATTTGATCCAATCACTACACTAGTGTATTACGTGTACCTCTTTGCTTACATTACTTCTTACCTAGGTATATGACATCTCTATCAACTCTTGTACAATCCGCAGCAAAAAACCTGCAACATGAGGATGTAAGTTTATTGTGAAACTACGCCTAACAGCACAGGCAATCAACATAACTTTTAAGTGGAACGAATCAAGCCAGGATAAACCTCGGCCTCCTCCCGTGCACACTTATTTTGGAGCAAAACACTTCGTCATTTCACAATAAACTTATATGCTCATGTTGCAGGTTTTTTGCCGCGGATTGTACAAAATACCGACCATAATAGATCCTTGTTGATCTGAAATATATTCAAGAAACTTCACTCTTAGTAACACTCTTAGCAACAATTTCTCTTCACTCTTAGCAACAATTTCTATATGTGATCAAGAACTACAAACTATACTCATAACAACAACACTTTCATATCCGTATGTATTATATATTTTTTAATTCACTTACCAACATAATGATGTTTTATTTATTGAAAGAACATTTAATCCTTTTTTCCCTAAGGAATACTTTCTTGCCGTTTCTTCATATCATCAGCTTAGCAAATGATAAATGCAAATGTTTATTTACAGTGCTTGTTTTCATATGAATAATTTATCGTATTTAATATTTTAACAAAGCTAATACACATTCAATTACCTAACTAAATATATTTGGTCTAGGAATTAATTCGTGCGGTTGGTACGCACACATTGAAGCTGTAGTACAAACACAAAATACATAAATACCTTAAGAAAAATATTGTCCATCGCTAGCCACCACTTTCGCCCATCTGTCAGGCAATGTACGGATTCCGTGGCGAAAGAAGTCCTCATCCTTGGAAGCGATCCAGTCAGAGACCCATGTTTCGATATCTTCTGAAGAAGTAAACCACTGTCCAATCAAATCGTTGTTCATGCAATCGAACAAGTAGTAGTCCGAAGGAGCAACGTCTGGTGAATACGGCGGGTGGGGTAAAACTTCCCATCCGACATTTTCTAAATAGGTTTTGACCGGTTTTGCGACATGTGGGCGAGCGTTATCATGTTGAACAATAAGTTTATCATGTCTGTTCTCCCATTCTGGTCGTGTTCTGGCCAGAGCTTGCTTCAAACGCATTAATTGTCGTCGATAACGTTCTCCATTCATAGTTTCACCCGGTTGCAGCAGCTCATAGTACACCACACCTTTCATATCGCACCATATGCACAGCATAACCTTTGCACAGTGAAAATCTCGTTTTGGTTGTGATGGACCTGGTTCACCTGGTTTCACCCAGGCCTTTTTTCGTTTAGAGTTCTCGTAATGGATCCACTTCTCATCACCCGTAATAATTCGATGCAGAAACCCCTTTCTGCTCTGTCGTTCAAGCAGCAATTCGCAAATGGTTTTTCGTCTTTCAACGTCTCTGTCTTTCAATTCATGTGGAACCCAATGTGACATCTTTTGAATCATTCCCATGGCTTTCAAGCGTTTGGAGACTGTTGTTTGATCAACGCCTAATGCTGCTGCAAGTTGTTCCTGCGTTTGACACGAATCCTGCCCGAGCAATGCTGTCAATTCTTCGTCTTGAAATTTTTTTGGCTGTCCAGCTCGCTCTTGGTCTGCCAAGCCGAAATCACCACTTCTAAACCGTGCAAACCACTTCTGACACATTCGCTCAGCTAGAGCATGGTCACCATACACTTCCACCAAAATACGATGACTTTCAGTCGCACTTTTCTGCATGTTAAAGTAATGCAGCAGGACACCCCGCAAAAACACTTTATCAGGCACAAATTGCGCCATGTTCACTTAACTACAAACTGGTGTTGTTGACGCTTTAATCCACTGCCCTATACTACGAACGATACGCGATGACAGGGGTTTGCAACACATGTGTGGATACAAGGAAGTGTGGGACGCTCCGTTCGTTGCGCCATCTCTTGTCCACCCGCACGAATTAATTCCTAAACCAAATAGTTAAAAAAATCAGAAAATAATTGCTGCAGAAACATGAATATTTCAGTAGATCTTATTATGTGACAAACCATTCAATAAATGTTATTATTCATTTCGCTTTTCAACTAATATTCTGTACACCCTGCACACATTTCCCATCCAAATTATATATTCTGCCTATCTGAAGTAATTTGATTTAATTATTTGCACGATATCCGGTGACGCGTCAATTGTATGAAGTTTGGCGTTCTATGAATTCCATCTTCTTTTTCTCTTTTAACCTATAACTTTCTCAAGGACTTATTTTACAAAGACTTATTTGGATTACGTTAATCTCTTCAAATTGACAGTTAACTAACAAATTCATAAAATACAAATAAAATTATGGAAAATTTAGTTTACAATAACGTTATTTTTTACTACTATTTTTAGGGAGATTCCGGCGGACCTTTGTTGTACCAGTTATCCAGTGGTAGATGGGTGGTCATCGGTGTTGTTTCTTGGGGAATACGTTGTGCAGAAGCGGGATATCCAGGAGTTTATACACGCGTCAACAAATATCTCGATTGGATAGTACAAAATGCCGTCTTTTGATTAACAATATGAAAATTAAAGACTCAGTCAGCACTCTCAACTCAATTTAGAATGTCAGGAAAATCTATTGTATCTTTGTTTTCAAGTGCTCTTGTTTTTTTATACTTGTACATTTATAACTATCAGATTACAGAATAAATATTTTGTTTTTCAATTTTTCTACGCATTGTTTTAATTTTTACTGTTAAAATTCGTGAAACATATAATGAGAATATGTGGTATACTTCAAAGTCTGGAACTCAACTGAAAACTATCATTGTACTTACAGATTTTTGTAATTCCTGAATTTCCTTTAAGCTTCCAAGCTTTCGACTCTCCCCTGAAGTCTTGGTCACGGAGGTTAAAAACAGAGAGAAAAAGAATAGAAACATCAAGGAATAAAAATGGAACGGACTTACCAAGGGAGGAGCTGTGTTGTATGGAAACAAGTTGTCAAGTACGTCAGCGA